>NW_021604676.1:4229440-4233665 GCF_004785775.1 Grammomys surdaster
AGGAAGGAAGGAAGGGAAAACGACAGACAGAAAGACAGACAGACAGACAGACTATAGTACCACTTGGCTCAATCTGAAAGCAGAATTCTCATAGTCAAAATAAAACTGAATACTAATTTAAAGTATGTTCTTTTCTTTATAGAGAGGCTAAGAGAGGGAAAGAAGTCGAAAATTGCAGAGCAATACACTTTGATGAAGCACAAAATATTCACTAATATCAAATTGTAGCAAAAGAAGTAACAATGTAACTAGCAAGCACAACTATGAACTGTTCTCAGTAAGTAACCCTCTCAGCGGGAGATGCTCCCTGCAGAGCAGAGGCTGGGAAAGCAGATAGGGCTGGCTACCTGTGGGCTGCTTTTTGGTTTAAGTCTTTAAAGCAATTTCTGGTTTCTCAACTTATGTTCATATATAGCTTTAGGTTGTTTAAATATCACATTCTTTGAAAATAACTTATCCAATAAAGATTAATAATTCTTTTTAATCTGTACTCTTACTGGAAATAACTTGAGGTAAAATATCAAAAGAAAAGAACAATACAAAATAAACATGACTCTACAAAAAGCATCATGGGAGAGCAGGAATTCACGAATCCTAAATTTGTGATCACCTCAATTTGAAGGAAGTGGGACTGTAGATGCTACCATGATTTTATGTGAGATTTCTGTCTAAGGTGAACATGTTTCCAGAAGCTATTTTTAACTCCTCTTCCACATCACAAAGATATCCTCAAACTTTCCTACCTGATACCCAGAGAGCTAGAAAACTGTGTCTAATTTCCAGGCTGGAGTGAAGCTACTTTTCACATGTGAAACCGTCTCATTAGCGTTCACACTCTGTGTCTGCGGCTCCCTAAAGACAGTCCCGGCAAGTGAAGGCGGTTCTCTCCTGCAGGCTGTGGGCTGTAAGTGGGATGTCTGCGCTGATGTTACTGATCCCAGTGGGTTTCTGCAAATGGAAATAGCTGTGCATCTCCTCCTCTGAGAGCTACACCTCTCACATCTGCTACGCTGTTTATCTAAACTGTAGATTCAACAGCTTAAGAAACTGGCAAAGGTTATATTTTTCAACGATATTTACATTAATGTTGAGTTCACTAGTAGAGTCCCAAGTTTTTATTTACTATCATTTATATCTGTTAAACTAGACACTCAACACGTTCTGCACACATCCCAACTTATAAATTTGATAAAGGAGTTCTTGTGATTTTAATTATAGCCTGTTTATTTTTCTCCTAACATCAATATTTCTCTTCAAAAATAACTTTGGTTTACCCAAAAGGAAAGTCACCAGAATAATAAAGGAAGTTGTTCTTTTCTTTATGGAGAATATGCATTTTAAAGACAAAAAAAACAGGCATAGATGATATGGTAAAAGCAACTGATGCAGCCAGGCATGAAGGCATGTACTTAGAATCCCAGCACTCCAGAGGCCAGCCTGGGCTACATACAAAGACTCTTTATAAACAATGGGTGGTTATGACCGCTGGCTTTGTCCAGTTCTTAGTGAGATACTGGAACCTGAGGCTGAAGAGAGAAGGTAGGTCTGAAGATGAAAACATATATTTGGATATCAGTTTCATAAAGACTGCATTTAAAGGCAGGAGCATCACTACATATACAGTCATTTGAGATCCAGAGAAAGGGGAAGAGTTGAAAGCCCAACCATAGAGAACAGGGAAATGGAAAACATCAAGGCCAAGCAAAGGAGCAGACACTAAGTCCTGAGAGGGAGACAGGAATGAAGAGAGCATGTGCTCCAAAAGCCAAAGAAAAATGTAGCTTCATGGAGAACATTAGTCCTTAGATACATACAGAGAAGGGGATCTGGCATGCATACTGACTGAGCAAACCAGTAAAGCATGCCTGAGGCTGCTGAGCATCCACTGATGGTGCTGTTACTCTGTCTGGTTCTCTCTAAGCCGGATAAAATGTGAGCCAAAGGATGGAAATGGAAGATGCTCACTCAATGTGAGGATTAGCCAGGTAAGTGAGGCAAGAGGGACAGACAGGAGCAATGAGACACTTCCAAGACAGTGACTACAGGGATAGCTGGTACCTTAGCACACACGTGACACACATGGTTTAACTGCATTTCACAAGACTGTAAACAATCAAGCCAGCCAAAGTCCCTGCATGGATTAGGGAGGGGCTCACTAACTCTCCCCTCTCCATGAGGAACTAATGGTAACCAATGACTCCTTAAAGGATGGAGAAGGTGTTGTCTTCAAGAATGCAGCCTGACAGACTGTGTTCCAATGGAAGGCCTTACAAGCATGCACATACTGGCATGGTTGAGTGGACTTGTTGCATCTTAAAAGGAATGCATGAAGTTGGGTGGTAAGGGTTGAGTGGACATGGGAAGCATGGGAGGGGGGTAGAGGAACTGGATTTGATCAAACACATTATATGAGTGTATGAAATTTTCAAACAATAAATTTTCAAAAGGAAAGAAAGAAGGTAATCTAGCTGGGAAAGGAACAAAGTCCAAACGTAAGAGGAACAGTTTTTACTAAAAGCGGCCTACCTATCTTTTGCACAAAAAGTATCTCCCCACCTATACGGGAAAATAATTACGAGAGAAAAAGTCAATTTCTAAAAGTAAAATTATTATATCCAAGGTTACAAATGGTTGAAGTAAGGTTGTTTTCAACAAAATTGGTATCACTTAAACCAGATTGGCAGATTGCCCATGTCAAAGCCTCTGGCTCTTCTCAACACAGCTTGCCAAGACTGGTTGATAGTAAACACTCCTGTAATGGCCAGTAAACTAATTCCCAGCCCTCCTTGACTTGCTTTGTTGACTCTTTCATTTTCATTCAGAATAAACTAACATTTTTACACGGATTCAGCTTTGATTCATGATCCTTTACGAAGCTGTGAACTCTTCATTCAAAAAAAAATCGAGCAAATTTTTAAATCATAATATCCACCAAAAAAAAGTGAATTAAAACTGGTGAAGACTTTAATAAAGTAATTCAACATAATTTCCACCCTTTTGTTTCTGTAACTACTTTAAATCTGCATTTATCTGGGAGAGCCTTCCCAGGAGTCCTCCAACACTCATTCCTAAGTTAACAGGGGAGACACGAAGAACAGAAATGATACGGCCACAGAATCAGTCGTGCACGCTTCTCTGAAAAGATTTAGGAAACTCAAAATAGCAGTGTCCTTTAGATTGTTATGTCAGTCCTACAAGTGACTGACAGCTCTGCGGCTTGAGGAATTTCAAAGACATCTTATTTCCTTTCCAGTTTTTCAGTGACTGTCCAATTTCAGGACAACAAAAAAATCAAGACATATTATGATAAAAGTGACTGAAGTCAGGTAAGATAGCTAGCTGTTCAGTAGTCAGATTTTAGGGGAAGACAAATCATTAACTCCCAGCCTAAGTGTGCTCCTACCATCCCAATGCTGGACAGTGTGTGGGCGGCAGTAAACAGATAGAAACGTTTATGGATGGATAGCAACAAAGTATCTGTAACTTCAGGTGATGCCAGGCAGCAAAATACACTTCTCCTTTTCCACTAACAAATAAATATCCATCTGTGAAGATTGTGAGTAGCTAACAGTTTCAAAGCACATGGTCCTGGGAAAGTCTATTATTGGCTTAAATATTGTTGCTTTACATTTAGACTAGAGATGGAGAGGGTAAACATATATATGTATACATGTATATATAATTTAAATTAATTTAATCAATTTAGTTTTTAATTTAATTAAATAATAAAATTTATATAATAAAGTAACTAGAGAGTGAGGTGGTCCTTACTCTTAAGATTTTTTTTAACCTCATACTTATTAAAATAATAAGCAATCTACTAAAATTACCACAAACCGGTTTTGAAAGCTAAGCAATGCTGAGAGTAATGATCATGGTGGTCACCAATCCCTCAGGGAGTTGAGACAGGCAGAGCATCTTACACTAATGAGAAGAAAGCAGCTTTCCTGGGAAAAAAGCCTTCTTTTCTTCTAAAATGTGATGCTCTGTAAAGCACGATGCTGCATCAACAGACTATATGCCACCCAGTGAGAAGGTAAATGTGGGACAGGTGAGGTGTTTGTACCCAACCTGCCTACCTGAGTTCAATCCTCTGGAATCAAACGGTGGAAGGAAAGAATTAACTCCAAAACTGCCTTCCATATTCTCACCTTGTTAAGTGAGCACACACACATACAGAGAGAGAGAGAGAGAGAGAGAGAGAGAGAGAGAGAGAGAGAGAGAG
>NW_021604676.1:4233675-4267718 GCF_004785775.1 Grammomys surdaster
GAGAGAGAGAGAGAGAGAGAGAGAGAGAGAGAGAGAGAGAGAGAGAGTCTAAATGTAATTTTAAGTGACATTAAGTCCAGCTGACAAGGCAGCATTTGTGGTGGAGCACTTGAAGGCCTGAGGATCAATCTCAGCACTGAAAAAAAAAAACAATATTGAAGTCCCATAAAACAAACTGAAGTATGATATCACAGGTTGGAAAGTTCAAAGTGAAATTTTTTAAAAACCACTTTAAAAAAATGTTGGAGCACAACATATAGTGACAATGATTTATCAAGGAATTGTTGCAACACCTCTATGTACAAATAGCCAATCTTTCACAGTCTTTAAGAAACTCATTAGATAAATTGGAATAACTAAATTTCCTTCCCTCTCTCCACTCCCTTCCTGAAATTGAGAACAGAAAAGCCTATTAGCAGGTTCATCTTCGGGAAAGCTGGCTTAATGATACCATGGCAACAGGCTATCATCGTACAAAGGGGACCAGTGCCGAGAGGCTGAGAGAGACTGATGGGGGGAACTCAGCATGGTGGCCAGGTGGCTCAGCTGTCCCAAACCACATTTTCTAAAAGTCCAAACATTTCTTTATAGTTGCTGGAGTATATATTCACAAAGAGAAATGTCTGTGGCTATTTATCTTTTAGACCTATTTTAAAAGAAATCTTTTCTTACATCTCCTGCAGCTGCTCTGTCTCCCTGTCTTCTTGCTCTTGGCTGACTGACTCTTCCTTCTGCTTTTCATTAGCTGATCTGAGTTTGTCTAAAAACCACAGTGAAGTTTCCTTTCCAGGTAATGAACTCCACTGATGATCTCTTGTGTTATAGCTCTTAGGAGATTTCACAAGCCTTGCTCCCAGTCCTGAGAGGCAAGGTAGGACCAGGTGATTGGTTTCACCCATCATAGCATCCTATTTGAAGTGCTACTGAAACAAGGTCCAGCTGCTGACACTGTTAAGAAGAATTTAGAACATTTACAAGGAAATGTCTATTAAACTGCAGATGTGCAAGGCTACTAACTCTGAGAAAGTGTAACACAACAATTTTTTTTAAATTGTTCTGAACATTTTGAAATTTTCCTTACTAGACACTAAATCATTGGATTATATTTATAAAATTCCTAAAAATATATTTTAGGTTATTGAGATATTAAAAGCATCTCTGAGACAAAAGAAGGGACAACATCTCCCTCCAAGACTCTAGGCTATACAATCCTTTTATGGTGGTCACTAAGACCATCCTGCATATTATATATTTACATTATGATTCATAACAATAGCAAAATTGCAGTTATAGAGTAGCAATGAAATAATTTTATGGTTGGGGGTCACCACAGCATGAGGAACTGTATTAAAGGGTCACAGCATTAGGAAGGTTGAGAACCACTGTGTTAAATGGAAAAAGTCATAGACAGCCTCATAAATTCTTGTGTTATACCCACAGATTAATACAGCTCACAACGCTCACCAAAGAAGCTTCTTTTAGACATAGTTGGTGATTAGGGCACAGACCCACAAGCAGTCAACATGTAGAGAATAAAAGCCTGTGGAATTCTCGTCTTTAAATGAGACATCTATGTCATATCTCCTCCCCTAGAAGCTCAGTGCTCATCAAGGAAGAAGGAATTGAAGAATGGTAAGAGCCGGAGGGAGTAGATGTGTGTAGTGAGAAAGTGTTTGCTGGACATGACAGCAAAGCTGCTCATACTGTGGCTGAGACTGCATGCACAAGGCTTTCACAAGACCAAGCCAACCCAAATCCCAGCAAGATGGAGCAGGGGTTTGTTAAGTCCCACCCCTTTCTGAGGGACTACTGGCAAAGGACGGCTGCTGGGGAGAGAGAGTCAGTTTTCTTTGGGGATGTGAGCTGTGAGAGGCTACCCGTGTTCCCATACCTATGCACAGAGACAGCACTCTCAAATGTACTCAGTGGGAATTAAAAGACAGAGAGAGAGAGAGAGAGAGAGAGAGAGAGAGAGAGAGAGAGAGAGAGAGAGAGAGAAAGAACATGGTTGAGGAAGAAAAGTTGGGAAAGAGGAAGAATTGAGGGAGAGAACAGTGGGCATGAATTATAGTCACGTACATTATATGCTATATAGTCAATGTACTATTTTAAAATATTATAGGCTTGTCAATATAATATTTTTAAAAACTATTTTCCTAATCATTGTTTGTCTCAGAAGTTTTACATATTACCTAATTACCTAAGATAACACATTCTGGTTTCTGGGAGAAATTTTGATTTCCCTACCAAAATCAAGTATAATGAACTATAACTAGGGATTCCTTGAAAAGTTCCATATCTAGATATCTCTCAATTTAAACCAATCCTAGAACTTAGCATTTGTCTTAGTTGGGGTTTTACTGCTGTGAAGAGACACCATGACCAAGGCAACTCTTTATATAGGACAACATTTAATTGGGGCTGGCTTACAGGTCCAGAGGTTCAGTCCATTATCATCAAGGTGGGAGCATGGGAGTGTCCAGGCAGGCATGGTGCAGGAGGAGCTGTTCTACATCTCTATCTGAAGACGGCTAGGAGAAGACTGGCCACCATGTGGTTAGGAGGAGGGTCTCATTGCCCACCCCTACAGTGACACTTTTCCTCCAACAAGGCCACAGTACTCCAACAAACCCATACCTTCTAACAGTGCCACTCCCTGGGCCAAGCATATTCAAACCACCACACCACTGCGCTGTGATTTTGGAAATACAATTCACTGAAGGGGATTCATATCAATTCCTACAGGAAGGTTTCTGAAGGGGTTATGGAGTCAGACTCTGCCTCTCCACTCTCCAAAAGGAAGACGGCAATGGCCAATACCTTCTGCTAGGATCTCAGTCATTCAAAAAGATTCTGGTTAACAGATTCAAGAACGCTTTAGTTCCACCACTGATTACTATACCTAATGGTTAATCCTGATAATCAACATAATTGGATTAGTCAAGGTATCAGTGAAGCACACTGGAGGGGTGTCTGTGATGACACTTCAAGGGACAATTAGGTCTTGAGGGCTATGATATAAAGAGGAGTAACTCCTTGGTGGGCTCTTAGCATGATGGCATTATCGGAAGTGATGAAAGGTAGGGGGTGGGGTCTAGTCAGAGAAAGTAGATCTGTGGGGCCTAAGTCCTCAGTGATATATCTTGCCTGGCTCCTCACAACTCTTTTGCTTCCCAGCTGCCAAGATGTCAGCTACCCTACTCTGCCACACCCTCCACCATGAGGGACTGATTCCTCTAGAACCATGAAGCCAACAAACGTTCCCTCTCTTACAAGTTCTACTCTCACTGATGGTCAAGTAGCTGACAGAGCCTACCTCAGTTGTAACCAGGTGAGACAGACTGTGTGGAGGAACATGACTCCTCTGCTTGGATGGACAGAAGAGGAGGAACATGGAAGAGAGTGTTTGTCTTGTACTACATACATGTTAGAATTAGCATGTATTGTTATTAAGCAATACCAATAAATATAGAAACCACATTCTAACAGAACAGCGATAATAAAAATTAATGAGAAAAAAATATCCAGACTAAGAATACAGGTTTTTAGGATGTAGCAGCAAAACTGGACACAAGACAAAGAAATGAGAGGCCCTCCCTTGCAACAATTGCTATGGAATGACTTCTCTCTTCCCCCGGAGACAAGACACCACCTGAGAGTCTACATGAGTAATTTTAGTAAATGACTAAAGTAAACAGGATATCTTAGTTATGTTTCTATTGCTGTTATACAACACCCTGACCAAGGCAACTTATAAAAGAATGTAATTGGGAGAATAGTTGCAGAAGGCTTCTAGAGTCCATGAAGTGAAGCAAAGGCTTTAGAAACTGCTGAGAGCTCAGCCCTTGAATTGCAAGCAGGGAGCAGAGAGCACACTGAAGCACACTGAGAATGGTATGAGTCTTTTGACACCTCAAACTCCCCCCAATAATTCCTTAAGCAAGGCCACACCCCCAAATCCTCTGCAAACAACCAACAATGGTGAGCCAAGTATTCAAATGGGGGATATCTCACTCAAGCTACCACACAGGACTGTGTAACACATTAAAATAATCTGACACACAGGGTGTATCCAGTATATTAAGCAAAAATGAGCTTTCATAAGAATATGATGCTGATGATTTTTTTAAAGGAATTTTATCTTTAGATAATCTAAGTCTTTAGATAAAATTTGGTATATGCAAGCCTCTAAGTCGGGGTGCTCCAGTATCCTTTCAAGGTACTTTTTCTGTTTTTAACAAAAGTGTGAGTTCCTACCAATGCTGAGAGGTTGGCCATGGTTTAATGAACCTGCAAAAATAAGGACAATGTATACAGTGTGTTGGTCCAGGTATGGCAAAGAAGTCTTTTGTATTTCAGAGAAATGACTTTTCCATTTGTGTATTTTTATACAGTCTTGCATTGAATTACATGGGAAACGGGAATGAGCAGCAATCGGGAACTACTGGTTGCTCAGCAACAGCCTCGATTTCATCACAGGAGCCGCCACATAAGGACTGTAAGCTTGGTCTCTGCGATGTAAAACTAAACAGTTGGTAGGGAAAGCACTTCTAATCAGAGTAGAGGCTGCCCATCACCGACTTTACCAATGCAGGGAATGCTAGTCCATAGACGATGGGGTTTTTCTCTTGCACGTATCACTGTTTTCTGTGCTAGAACAGTGCTTGTCACATAAAACAAACACTGGCTAAATGAACCAGTGCTATCTGTGACTGTCTTACAAAGCTCCCAGATCTAGACTTCTGAACATTTTGAGTTCCTTCCTTCCTTCCTTCCTTCCTTCCTTCCTTCCTTCCTTCCTCCCTCCCTCCCTCCTTCTCTCTCTCTCTTTCTTTCTTCCTCCATTCTTTCCTTCCTCCCTCCCTCCATCTCCCTCCCTCCCTCTCCCTCCCTCCCTTGCTCCCTCCCTCCCTCTCTTCTTCCTTCCTTCCTTCCTTCCTTCCTTCCTTCCTTCCTTTCTTTTTGTTATTTCCTTGACAGCTTTTAAATGTTGGTGGAACTTAACCTACTGTTACCAAATATCTGGATGGGTCTTCTCTCATGGTAAGATCGTCTTAGCCTACTGCCAACCACATGGTTTCGGTCTCCTATAATTCAAACGAGAACTCTCTTCCTAAAATGTGCTGGCTAATCACTACTGTCTTCAGAATGTCTGGTGAGAAGTTAGACTCACCTAAGAGAGAGCCCACCCCAGGAGGACTGTCCACTGTGAGTGATATACCTGACCCCAGGGAAAATGGGACTGATATTCTGTTAGCCATTGTCTTTCTTCCAGTGGACAGGTAGGGAAGGGACAGTCTCTCCTTCAAAGCTGTTAAAAATCAGTTCACAAGAAAATGGGTTTCGGTCTCTAATTCACACCAAGCTGCAACATGGAAACGTAGCTTAAAGTAGTCACTAAGCCAAGCACTCAAGCACTTCCAGTTTAGAATCTCAATGATTTCTCACAGGCAATATTGGAAAAAAAAAAAAACACAACCTGCACAGTAAAAGTTCAGCATGCCAGAAGAAATAAGCAACTTGAGTTAAAATCAGTCAAGTGAATCAGGCAGAGCACAGAAGCCTGCAGTCCCAGCCCTTGAAGCCTGAGGCAAAGTGGGCAGGAGCTCCAGGCTAGCCCATGCTGCATGGCAGAAACAAAGACCAATGAGAGAAGTCACGCAAGACCCACAAGCTCTGAGACTTTTGGGATTCTGATAAAATGCAAAACAAACATTTTAGCATTTCAAAGAAATCAGAAAAGGCTTTCAAATGTTAGTGTGCATTTCTGCAAAGGGAACAAATACGGCTTCTAGAAACGGAGCTTTGGGTAGGTTAGTGGTGGGTTAGGTATAATCGAGGAGAGAATCAATCAGTGAGGTAGAATTTAAGGCTTCAAAATATCTCCCAAATGACACTGTAGAAAATAGACTTCATGAATAAATATCAGAAAAAAGGTAAGAGGAAGCAGAGAGCAACCCAGAAGAAAACCCTGAGAGACTGGGGAGAGCCAGCACTGAAGGGAAAGGTCTCAAGCTGCAATTCTTGGATCACAAAGCCACAACAGGAAGAATAAGCTGAACTGGCTGATCATCGACCTGTAAAATACCCAAGTAGGAAAAAGTCTTTTAGAAAACTGTGATAGAGAAAAAGCAACATCTCCAAAAATTTACATCTTGACTAATAATTAAGTTCTTATAGGATAATGAAACCCAAGCTTGACAGGATGTCTTTAAGAATATTGAAAGAAAATACATGTCAGTCTACAATTATATAAAGTGGGCAGAGTGGGTACATAGCAAAGAAGGTGTAATTGAAGCCATTAAAGTCATTGAAGTACTGAACCCCAACCCTGCTCAGGCATGTGCCACTCAGCCCTTCCAGTGCCCCTTTCCTGGGATGTCCCCTTATCTAGTAACTGAGTGCCAGAATGTGGCACAGCAGTGAGTCCCAGGACCATCACGTACCTGCTCAGTCTCTGTGTCCTCATATTCCCTAGTCCATCCATCTACCAAGCATCCCTCCACAGCTCCTACTTGTCTCTTTCTCTTACCAAAGCCTTTACTGCAGTGGGGAGATGGCAGGCTTTCTATAGTTCTGAAATAAGAGGAATTGTGCCCCTGCTTCCCCAGGCTAGGAGGAAGCATCCTGACAGTCAGTCCCTTTAAGAGATGCCCTACAGAGGCCACTGGGGGTCGCTGTAGCCTCTGCGTATTTCACCTCATATTAGCAGAGAGTAGAGACCAGCAAGGCAATGGTGGCCAGCTGGGTCAGTTACCCTCCTTACACACTCCCACGCTAGGAATATCTAATGATGTACACTCTGCCTATAAACTAAATCAGTATTTACAGTCTTCCCACAAAGAAAAGGCAAGATCCAGACAGCTTAGAAGCAAGCTCTCCTGTGTACTTAAGGACGAGGTAATTCTACACTTATGCCACTTCAAAAAAGAGACCAGAAAGTATGCCCCCATTCGTTTTATGAGCTGTCTATCGATGGAATGCCCAGACTAGACATGAATACTATAAGAAAGTTAAATTCCAGGCCACGTATGGGCATGAGAACAAGAGCCCTCGATGAGTCACCAGTGGCATGAATTAAGAGACGTACAGAAATGACAATTCACTGTGGTTGGACTGAATTTGTTCAGAGGACCGCAGCAGTTCAACATCACAAGTAAGGTTAGGTATGCTACCACGAATGTGATGATCCAATAATAATAGATTATTATTGACAGCAGGATCATCTCAAAAGATGAAGAAGAATCACCAATAAAATTCAATAACCACCACAGAAAGAAACCCACTGGTATGATGAAGCTAATATAGTTTATTTTTTTAACTATGAAAATGCCTTGCTTATGGTGAAAGTTAAGGAATTCCTTTTAAAGTCTGTAGCCAAAGACACTTCCCCAAAATACACACACACACTACATTACACACATACCACACACACAACACACTACATTACACACTATACATACGCACACACCACATGCACACATACCACACACAACATATTCCACACATACCACACACACACCATGCATACACACGTATACACACCACATACACACCATTCTCTCTCTCTCTCTCTCCCTCTCTCTCTCTCTCTCTCTCTCTCTCTCTCTCTCTCTCTCTCTTCATGATTTTTGATCAATTATATTAAGATACTTGGCAAGGCAAGGAAAGAAAAAAGAATACGGCATGAAGACTAGAAAGAGGAAAAACTTTATTGTTCACCAATGATATAAGGATCTCTTCATGGGAACAAAAAAGTTACACATAGAAAGCTAAAGCTAGAAGATAGAGATTGTAGCGAATAGACAGGTTAAGATCAATGCATAAAAATGACATCTGACAAGGTAGTCATGAAGAAAAGCAATTTAAAAGAAGATACAGTTAAAACTCTGTTAATGCTTCTAGTGATGGTGGGGTTCCGTTGTACTAACCACCATACTTAAAGCAAACGCTTTTAAATATAATAAATTAGGGACGCAAGAAAATGACTAACCATAGAGAACTTTGGAAAGGGGAGTAAGAAAGATTATCTGAGAGGATGGGAGGATGTAGTGTGTGCTATTCGTATTATAATGCGAGGTAAGGTCAGGCAGAGGAGGGGCTGTGAACCAAGAGGGCACTCAGAAAGCCTCAGACGGTGTCTGCTCCTTCACCTGGGCATTCGTCACATAGATGGTTATGACGGCCCCTCAAGCTGTACAAGGTTTATATCTTTATTTCATTTAATATGAATGTGGTTTTAAATTGGCATCTGTAATAGCTACTAACTTTTTGGATAAAAATGAGAACTTTATAAACTATCAACAAGTCTTAGTTAAGTGGAAAACACAGGTTAGAAGATTAGATTTGATGAACATAGCAATCTCATTCAAATCAGCATACAGAGTCAATATAATATAACTAAAAACCCAAACATGTGTTTTTTGTACAATAAAGCAAATGGGCTTTGTAATTTATATGAAAGAGAAAACAGTATGTTAGAACAAAGCAGAACTAAAGGACTTTTACATGTACATATGATGTGACAGGCAGGCAGCAGGACACAGAGCCAAAGCATCACCACCACTGGCTCACGTGGCTGTCAGGACTGAAAGTCAGGAGCTCAGTAAGACTCTCTGGGAACAGCCCAAAGCTGCCATGTACAGTGTCTTCTCTCGTGGGAAAACCTGTCCTTCCTTTGATGCCTTCCAGCAGCTCTGACCAGGCTCACCCATGTCATCCATGATAATCCTCTTAGTTATGGCCAGTCCATCAGGGACTCTTCTTACATATGCAAAGTTCCTTCATGGCAGCACCTAGATTAAGGTTTGCACAACTGTGTCTGCAGCCTAGACAAGCTGGCAGATCAAAGTAGCTCTTGAAGATGGACAGGACAAACAGCCAGACATCCATCTAAACATCAAAGCTTGTGATAGCTTACTGTGTGGATAGCATGAGTGGTAGGGTGTGAGAGCGAGGCCAAGTGCCAAATTTACATGCATAGTGAAACCCGTAAAATGCCTGAGCTGGCACGGAAGTTTAGGGAAGAAAATGAATAAGTTGATATACAGTGCTTAATAGAAATTAATGAAAATGCATCCCTACTCCTTGTAAACACACAAATACACACACACACACACATACACACAAACACACACACAAACACACACACACAAACACACACACACACAAACACACATACACACAGACACAAACACATACACAAACACACACACACACAAACACACACACACATACAAAGACACAGACACACACACACAGACACACACACACCACACCACACACACACACACACACACACACACACACACAGATACTTCCACAAAATGTGAGAACAGACAGGCTTAACAAAATACTTTGCCCTCCAATATGTAGCATTGGCTTCTGACCTCTTTCTGTGGTCACTGTTAAGAGACAACAATACTTTCTAATAAGGTGGCTAATTGATGAACTACATCTCGCCTGGGAGGATAATTACTGAATTACTGAATCACAGATGTCAGGGAAGAAGCTTCCTCTGTGCCATGTAGCCTGTAATGAGACATTCCCCTGTCTTCTCCTGGAAGCTACATTATACATTTAATAACTTCTGAGTCAGTGTTGCATGCTGCCCCTGGAAGGCTGAGCACGGTGACATATGCCTGAAAACTCCATCACATGGGAGACGGATGTAAGATGATTACTTTAAGTTCAAGGCTACCCCGGTCTACATGGCAAGTTGCAGGACTCCAAGAACACTAGGGAGCACCTACAACCCTGAAAATGCTTGGTTAGCATGCTAGTATACTCCCACAAATCCATTAAGGAGACACCTACTTGGCCCTGCTAGGTGCTGTGCTTCTTGTCCTAAATCTTGGCACTGGTGTGGTCTGTCTCAGTTGTCAAGTTTTGGAGGTATTACGTGATACAGCCTACCCTGCCCCCTTTGTCTCTCCATGGACTGAGGAGTGAAGTGTTGTGAGTAATTTGGAAGAGAATCTATGAGTATCTGCCTGTGACTTCAAAGTAGGGGAGATCTCTTAATGCAAGCCATGAAGGAATACATCGATTGTGTTACATTTTCTACAATTCCCTTATGCTTCATTTATCAAAGCCTGGTAGATCACAGGGCACACACTGAGAGACAACATTTTCAATACACCAAATACTACAAAATAGCAATACCCATGACACAGTAAGGACAGATAAGTTCTATGAAGTATCCAAAAGATACATATAGGAACTGAAGAGGGGTAGAATGATTATAATTTTTAACAGAGACAATAATAAATCAGAAAATCATTTTATGCATTTATTATGAAATATTTACATATATGCATATTATACTGATTATATTAATACAAAGTATAAAGTTGGATATAACGAAAGCAGTCTAAGATATGTCATAAGGACTATTACATAGGAATCATACATACAAGCATGATTATAAATTAAAATAATTACTTTGGAAAATACCTTGGTGTCCTTCATGAATCAGACATTCACAAGTCTCCTGATACAGACCCTGAGTCCAAAAATGGAGTGTAAAGAGCAACCCTCGCAGATACACTACAGAGGTCATGCTCAAGGATGGACCCAGCAGCAGGGTTCAGACTGTTTGAAAAGTGAGGCAATTTGATGTCAACCAAGAGCATAATGTATATATTCACACAGGGGTGAAGAGGAAGGCCAGCTACACAAGTCTGCATGATAAATCTTAAAAATATCATGTGTGAAAGAACGAGATACGAGACAACACAGAAAATAGCTCCGTTCTATGACGTTCAAAAACAGCCAAAACTCACAGTACACAGATATGGGGTCAAATGTAAAGGAGGACCAAGGAACTGACGGTCCAAAACATCTGGATCATGGTCTCATGTGCAGCCTGAGCGCAGGGAGGGGTGTGCTGGGCTCCATAGAAGGACATAGCTCGGGTACACAGAGGGATTCAGTGTTCTGTCTTATGGGCATCCAAAAGTAAACATGGGAGTTGGCCTTGTTTCTGCTGTCACACTTTTGAATACAGACACGACAACTCTCTCTGTGCATTACATTATTGATATAAAAATAAATCCAGGGATGAGTGTGTCTTAGAAAAAATAGCTGGCTGGCCCATCAGCAACCAGTGGAAGGAAAGGCTTCCTGCTATAGTCTCCCAGGACTGGGTTGGTGGCAGCCCCACTGGAGGTGCACATTAGTAGCTCTTTCACAAGCTGTTCCCTTCTGACTCACACCTATTAAGGCTCTTATGTAAAATCAAGACCTCAGTCCCTACTGCTAAGCCCTGATCTCTAACTCCATAGCAACGGGAGCATTCGCTATACACAGACTTTGTTGTGAAGGAAGCCATTTTGCAAACAATTTGTGGTAAAAAATGAAGGTGATGCCACTTCACTGACATTGTTGTCACCCACAGAGCTAGCAAGCCTTTGCTGAAATATCCCTGGTTTCCAGTTTCCCTCCACTTGGATCCTTCTAGGAGCTCAACTACAATGGATGCTGAGGAGATATCTGCTCATCTGTGGCAGTGTTTGACTTAAAGCAGATTGAGTCAAGATACTTCTCTCTGGGAAACGCAAAATCCAGATAAAGCCTTCAGGAAGTATAATCTTCACCAGGGTACCTTCTATACCTCATGGGGATTCTCAGTAATTGCTTAGCCTGTCAAGATCTGTTTCCCTCCCCTCTAAAAAGCTCCAGGGGAGAATGGTAAACAACACATTCCTAAGAATTCTGAAACTTCTGACTTGAGAAAGGTAAGAGCAGAATGCACTAAGCCAGAAAGCAGGCTTTGCTCTTCATTTCCTTGTGAGTTGTTGTCTGTCTGTCTGTCTGTCTCTCCGTCTGTCTGTCTATGGTGTTTGTTTTCCACTTTTAACCAACACCCTTGCTGCCAATTTACAAACAAAACACTTCACTGTCTAACTTTCTTTCCTCTCATTGCAGTACAAATAGTTATTGGAAATAATAAACAGGTTACTGTTCATACAAGTCAAAAAAATATAACTGAGAAGATTTTAAGTGACATTAAATAAGAATGCCAGTGAGAAGAGGGGGTGGCTCGGTGGTAGAACATTTGGCTAGCATGAGGTTCAGTGTTCAACACCTAGCACTGCAACCGGCCTGATATTGTGAAATCATAAAATGATGTTAAGCTTTTGCCCTCAGCTTGTTCCTTGGTAAGAAAACACAGGCTGAGCCTATGGTTTTTGTGGTCATTCGTAAATGAATGCAGCACCTCCAATGCAGAAACCTAAAACTGCAAGCCCCTTGTGAGTCCAAATGGGCACAGGATATGTGGTCACACCACCCATCTCTCCTAGCTCAGCAAGGCCAAGCCCAGGCAGGATTCCAGCCTGAAGGGTAGTAGCAGCATCTCTGCTTCCACCAGTTGACACTTCTCCAAGCCTCTGCCAGCTTGCCCTCTTGTTGAGCTCTTTCTCCAGGGTGGAATAGAGGGAGGGGCTAAAAGAAGGAAACGTGGTTTCTTGCTTCACTACTATAAGCTGGCTTCCCAGTCATGGGCTGGCAGTAGCCCAGGCAAACTGTCTCTGTCTTTTCCACGTTGATGGATGTTTTTTGGCAATCGCCCTCATCAGTGTAGATATTTTCCCCAGCAGCTCTCTGGACATGTATGCATATTCAATTCTGTTGGGTTGTTTCACACATGTTCTCAGTGTGTAGCCCTGGCTGGCCTGTAACTCACTGAGGAGACCAGACTGACTTTGAACTCACAGAGGTCACCTGCCACTGATGTCAAAGGTGTGCCTTGTATATGTATTTCAATCCCTTTTTTTCCAAGGCTCCTAGTTTTATCTTCAATTTATTCATTCATTTATACATTCATTCATTCATTTTTTTGTTGAGCTATGTTAGCCCCTCCAGATACTTCCCTGCTCGTGACCGGATGCTGTATGTAACACCCAGATGTCATCTAGAATGACAAATTCTGAGAAGCCTGATTCATGTCATACGGTGCTCCAGCAGACCATGGCCCAGGCAGTCTCTAGAAAGTGCCAGCCTTCAGCCCACGCTGAACTTATTCCTCTGAGAAGGACATGCTGGGACCCTCATTAGAAAGAGCCTTCTTGCAATGCCTGAAGACCAGAGCAGACAGCCCTAACCTCCCCCTCCCCTGGTGGGTGTGGGAGACATGCAGTTCTCTCTATAAAAGCCTTGCCACTAAGTGCTGCCAACATCTAATGCCTTCCATGTGGTGTGACATTCAGAAGTCATCTAACCAGTCACAAGTCCCCCAGCAGAGCATAGCTGCTCTTAAAACTTCAGTGTTTCCGATAGAAGTTTCACTTAACATCCTGCACTGACATGTAAGGAGCCAGGCCAGTAGGTCTTCTTATTCAAAGCACCTGGATAAATTTCATAAGAAAAGAAAAGACAGTGCAAGATGCTTTTCAAGCAGAAATGGGACTGGGCAACAGTGACTTTAAAAAAAATAAAACAAACAAAATAAACAAACAAACAAACAAACAAAGCTCACTGTCCATGTCAAGGAAGAAGCAAAAGAGTTTTCATTGTAGAATTGAGAGGGGGCAAGGTCTCATCACAGTGGGATTTGAAGATGAATAAACAAAAGGTAGATAAGCCTTGTGCCACATACACTTAGTCTGTGGTCCTGTTTTATCATTCCTAAATGAAGTGGTCTAATCTACTCTGATTTTATAAATGTATGTTCTATAGATAGATAGATGATAGATAGATAGATAGATAGATAGATAGATAGATAGATAGCTGATAGAGATAGAGAGATAGATTTAGTAAGTATTAATGACAAAGGGAAGAATTATTCCTATAAATACAAAGAAGTTATTCTGGGCAAGGTCCCGGAGAATGAGACTCAATAAGACTTCTTGCTCTTTACTGGTTCGTTTCTTAGAAGGGGTGAGCAGGACTTTTTAGAAAAGGAGACCTGGAGATAGCCTGTGACAACAATCTGTGTGTGTGAGATAGCCTGTGACAACAATCTGTGTGCATTCCAGGCAGAGAATGGAACATAAGCTGAAGAAACAGGCTGGGGCAGCTGGAGAGAGGTCCCCAGTGTCGTCCTAGGGAATCATACCCCACCTTTTACAAGGAACAAACACAGAGAATTTCAAAGAAGAAAAAAGGAGAGATTTATGTTTGGAGTTTTACCTTGAATAGCAGGTTAGAGAATGACACCTGGGATTTGAAACTGGAAGTCAGAGTGACAAGTGAAGACTGTAGCCAGATTGTGTAGGAATACAGAGGCCTAAGAACTGGGCCTGTTGAAAAGCTGCTAACAGAGTTAATCCATAATGACAGCTATATTAATAGAATGCAGGAAAAAATGCTAAAACACAGAACCTAAAGTACAATGCTTTAAAAATGTGTAGGTTTCTATCTGCCACATAGTACTTGTGGGTAGGGTGAGGTAGGGGTCACACACACTTCTTGGGCATCAAATCTAAACTGCTAGTTGTTAGGGACACAGGTTTATAGAAATCCAGCCATGCCAGTCATTTCCTTGGTGTGTGTATCTGCTTCCCTTTTAGAAGAGCAGATACACACTTTCAACAGAGACCTCATGGCAAGAAAAACAAAGTATTTGCTGTCCCGCCAATTATCCAACAGACCATAAGCATTGTATCTCAGAACAAACTCATGTCTCCAAGCCTGAGGCTATCTCTAATTGGGCTGAAGAGTGAGCTCAGATATCTTCAGCAGGGACCTTCCACATTGGGTCCAGGGAAGTGACTGCAATAGTATCATTTCCCAGGTAGGGGGAAGACAGAGGGTAAAACTCAGCCTCCCTCAGACCCTCTACCTCCTAAGTTGCCAGAGGCATCCTCACTGCAGAGAAGACTGGGGAATTCAGTCCCCACCCACTTGGCTGTGGTTCCAGGCTGGAATTCGTCAGCACTGCACATCATCTCCTGGAATACACATCCATGTTCATGCTCTCTGAAGCCAGCCTTCATCCTATGGTCTGTGGTCACTCACCCTGGACTGAAGTCATGTTCTTCTAGAGTTGATTCTCATCTCTTTCCTACAGAAATCTAGTAGCACTGCCAGTATGCAGTAAGTGACTTAGTAAATGTGCTACTTGAGGTTTTTTTTGTTTTGTTTTTAACCACACTCGGTATGACTCCAGAGCAGAAATCAATGTAACTGCTCCTTGTTTGAGTTCTCACAGGAAACTGCCTATCTCTGATCTCTGCCAGTGTAAGAGGCTTCGACTCCTTTTCGTTCAGTGGGTGGATGAGTGGGTGGGTGTTGGATGGATGAGTGGCTTTTGTCATGTCCTTTTCAACACAGAGCAGCCCCCTGGTGTCCCTTTCTTGCTTGTGGCTTCTTCTTAGGCTCCCCCATTTTGAAATGGCTTTTGTTTCTCATACATAAAAATATGAAAAATGTTGCCACAATGATGTCTTAAATATTATGACTCATAGCAAAAGCTAAAAGAGAATCCATACTGGTAGGCAAATGTGGAAACGCCCGTGAGAAGTTCCATACGATGTAGAAAATAACACTTTTAAACTCTGCTCAGTGAAAGAACTGCATGAAATCAGAATGAAGTGTTTAAGAGCTAATACACATACGAAGAAACATCTAATGGGCAGCCGTGAAACATAAACTGACTTCTATAGTGTGGGGATGGAGAGGTCAGAGTTCATGGAGGGGTGTTTACTGTATGGAGCTATGGAAGGCTGGCACAGAGTACCTCCAAACTTTATAGTGGTCATGGCTGCCAACACCTTTAAATTCCCACAGCCTCATCCTCTCAAGATGACTGAGCACAAATATAAAATATGACCTAGAATGGTTCCCAAACTTTTAATCTATGTCTGGTAGTGACATAACTTAGCATGGTCTAAGGATGGATCAGCATAGGAGGTCTTGAGAACAAGCATCAAAATGCAGTAGTGGAGATGCCAAGACAGGACAGGAGAGGGAAGATGGTGGGAATGAATGGTAGAATTATGCAGGGATGCTGGGAGACCTTTGTTTCTGGCTGGGACCACTATGTGCATATAATGCTGGTAACTAAACAGAATACATACCCCTCAAAAGCAGATTTAGATACTGTCTTAGATATGGAGAAATATTTGGTTATTTGGGAGCAGACTGTAGTTGGAAGTATCTCCTTATTAAATAAGAAATGGGGTCTAGGAAATAGCTTTGCTTAACACTTTAAAGAATAATCATTTGGGGTGTGTGGAGGAAAAATGGGATATCTGAAGCTATCATAACAACATTCCATGTTATCTGATTGAACAAATTAATAAAATGGAAAGTGTGTTGTGTAATATACATTGGTTTTTCCCCAAATCCTGTAGGAAACCTATGCAATGACTCCAGTCTGACAGGAATGAGTGGATCGAGCATCTTGAGGTGATTTGTCAAGGGCACTGGTCAGGCCTCATGATCTCCATCACAGCACTCAGCATACGGCAGCCCCTCCAGAAATGTTGGTGGGTGACTGACACACTCCGGCTGCTTCATGAAGTAGCAAGCCTGCTTTGAGCCTAAGTCACAGCTCTTTTACTTCTCTGGTCACCTTCCCTGGCAGACAGCCATGGCTTTTGTACTACTGTGTCTCTCCTAGAGCTGGCACATCACCCTGCCTGATTCCTTGGTCCTATTCTTCCTTTTCTTCCCTTTCTCCAGGCCTTCTGTGGTTCCATGGCCCTTTCCCCAACCACAGTAACTTCTAAGACTACTTATAAGTCAGGGAGTTAGCACAGTAAAAATCCAAGAACTAAGACAAGAAAGTTACAAAACATCAAAACCAGACTTTAAAACAAATTCTGTGTACACACTGAAAGTCATGGAAGCTTAAGTTTCCACATGAAATAAAATCGAATTATTGGATGGGCCTCTCCAGAGAATAAATATACAAAGACTCTAGCTGTGAAGCTCTCGGGGATGGGAGAGGTATTACGTATAGTGGAAGTCCTTTCTGGATATTACTTTAATGTTTATCATTTAGTGTGTACTTGTGGACACATGTGTGAGCATGTGTGTGTGTGTGTGTGTGTGTGTGTGAGAGAGAGAGAGAGAGAGAGAGAGAGAGAGAGAGAGAGAGAGAGAGAGTCAGAGAGTGAGAGAGTCAGAGGATGTCTTCCAGGAGACAGTTCCTTCTAACAAGTGGATCCCAGGAGTCAGCAGGGGTCAGCCTCAGTTGAGGACTGGCAGTCGGCACCTTCACTGAGCATCTTGCCGGCCCCAGTACACTCCATCAGTTCAGAGTGTCCTGTTTCCCATTGTGTTTTTGGCTTTGGGGCAGAGTATTCCCTCACTGTGGTGTCCACTGCTGTCCTGCTTCATAATACCTTACCATGTTTTCCACTCCAGATTTTAAATTGGGAGCGCAGTGTTTTCTAGAGAAGAATGCTACGTACAGTGGACGTAGTAAACGCTTGCACAAACGCTGTTATAGAGCATAAAAGATCCTCATCTGTTTTACGGAGACACAGCAGAGTTCCCTGCACAAACAGGAACACTCACAAACATCCCTGTGGGTCACATGACTGTGCTGAGGAGAACGGCTTACAAGATAACTTTTACCATGAGATGAAATGAGTGTGGCTATATTTACTCAGCCAGCCAGCGCCTCGGTCTTAGTCTTCTCAGCCAGAGAGAAGACCAAGGGAGGATTGATTTTGGTTTTTTGCACATAAGATTAATTTTAATTTTTTGTGATGTTTTATATGTACAAACAATATGACCATATACATGCAAAATCAAGACTCATGACTTTTTAGAACTTTCCAACAGGATAAAAAGGATGACTTACTTCTCTGGATGTATCTCAAGTACAGTGCTGAGTACATGCACAAAGCTTTTGAATACGATGATGATGATGATGATACAGAAAATACTGAAAATCATGGCAACATGGGGTCTACATGTAAAGTCTCTGGAAAAGGAAAAACTGGTTTGATTTCCAAAGCCTTTTGATAATTAAATTTGTCAGTAACAAAATGTCATCATATATGAGTCAGCCTCCAAAGACAGAGGCTCTCCATGAGCCGGAAACAGGGGCATTTAAACTACCCCCTCAAAAAAGACATATAAATTATACATTTCAGTTCACAATTCTGAGTGTGTGTGTGTGTGTGTGTGTGTGTGTGTGCTTTCATGTAAGTTAACACACGTAGAGGCCAGAGGTCAAAGGTCAATGTCAGGTATTCCTTCTTCATCATCTTCCTCTTCATGTTTTGAGATATGGCTCTAACTGAACCTCATTTAGGCAGCTAGTCTGGCTGACCAATGAGTTCTGGGATCGCCCTATCTGACTCTATCTCCTCTGTCCTTTGATTACAGGTGGGCGCTATAGTGACTGACTGTTATGAGTGCTGGAGATTCGAACTTGGGTCTGCAAGTTTGCGTAGCAAGAACCTTATCAACTGAGTCATGTTCTCAGACTTCTTTACAAGACAGCTTTAAGGCATTTGGAATTGAGTTACAATTTAGTTCAGTAAATCAATGATTCCCAATATCTTCCCTTGAGAAAGAATAAAATATTAAATAGAAACTACTGAATTGTAGAGATTATTTAAAATGCACAGAAAAGAATCATATGTGTTTAAGATTACTGAAACAGCCAGGTGGTAGTGGTGCATGCCTTTAATCCCAGTATTTGGGAGGCAGAGGCAGAAGGATATCTCAATTTGAGGCCAGCCTAGTTTACAGAGCAAGTCCTAGGACAGCCAGAACCATACAGAGAAACCCTGTCTCAGAGTGGGGGAGGGGGCAGGGTTGGGAGGGAAGGAGGGAGGGGTTACTGAAGTAGACTAACTGGCTCTAGCTGGTGTTGTCACCAGCAATACAGATCATGCTTTCAGAAAAGAAACTGTCATCGTTCTGCCTGTCGATGAAGCCAGAACGTGAGCAGTTCCCATTCCTAGTGCATCCCTCAACTGCCTCCACCCAGGGGAGCTGCTCGTCCAGACCATACACATCCTCTCCAGTGAAAGCCCTCGTGCAATTACTGGCTATAGTTCTCCTGCCCTCCACTGGATTCACCACAGCCTCTGATGGAATTGTCTTGCAGTCCATTCTCCAGAAAAGGTCCTGTAGGTGGATCTCTAGCTCAGATCCTATTGTCAGGGACTCCCTTTATTACCACAGTGACATAAACCAAAAGTAAACTGGTTTTCAGAATAAGTTTTTTACACAGAAATCACGAAAACATTTCCCTATTTACATTCCAAGATGACAAAGGAAATATTTTCAGAGCGTCAGAGTTGAGTAAGAAGCACCACAAAAATGTAGAAGAAAACACCCCACCTCTACATATATTCAAACCTCAGAACAGATGTTGTGTGTAAACTCTAGAGAGGTACCAGTTAAGTTTATCTCAGGCAGTCCTGGGAGATTCCCAGCTTCTTAGGCTGATGAGTCCTGTGCTTCCCACAGTGCTGTCAGCCCGGGAAGCATGGGGACCATGCAGGATCCTTCAGTGATTAGCCTGCCACGATGTACACGGAATAAGGAGAAGTCTAGCCCAAACAGGTTACAAAATGGCAAAATGCAGATCTTCACTGAAACCTAGTCATTTTGGTGAGGCTTGCCCAGTCCGTTTTTAATAAGGATGAGGACACACACACCAGCCTTAGCTCACAAAGCTACTTTTCTTTCTCAAGTGCAATATTTAATATGAAACTGTAGTTCCATCTCAAAGATTACAGCTTTCTGTCTAGGCCTGCCAAATGTTCAAATGTATGTCCTCTTATGGTGTGACGTGTCTGCATTTCCCTATTTATAGTCTCCGCCTCTACCTTACACCTTTCTTCACTCCATCAACACAAGGTCCTACTGCATCTCACCTTTCCTTTACTGCCTCCCACTTCTCACAGGAAAACAAGGTTTACACAACACAACTGCTTACCTGCAGAACCAGACAAGCTGTTAGCTGGTAAAAAGCTTCACAGAGGGTTCATCTCCTCTGGACTTGATTCAAATTGTTTCCTTCTTTGTGCACTGCCATAGCTAGTAGCCAAGGCTGGAGGTTTTATTTCGTAGAACCAACTAAGAATTGATCTGGGGTAGCTTGTACCTCCACTCTCTGCTTTTCTTCATTTACACACACACACACACACACACACACACACACACACACCAGCTATCATGAAGGGCTGTGTAAATCCTGAAGCTGGGGCTGCTACTGAAGTATCAAATCCAATAGTTTTGACTTCAGTCACCAGAGCAGCGCTTGTCAGTGAGTCAACCATCCTAGTTATGATTCAACTTCCCAACCGTTCAAATGTGTCTCATAGCTCCTAACATGTAGGATTGCAAGGGGAAACATCAAGTGAGCTGATATGAGCACTGCAGCCTAGAGAGAGTCTGACACAGAATAGTGGTCACTTGATGAAGGAGAGCTGTTCGGGGTTGGTCTGATGCTGCTATGTATTCCAATACTAAACACTGGCCCCCAAGATCTGGCTACTCTTGATGAGCAGACCCTCATGTACACCAAATGATGCCATGCAAAACGTGCTCCCCGATTTAAAACTATCAGTTAAAATAAAGTGGCTATAGCCAATTACTGGGCAGAATAGAAATAGGCAGAGTTTCAAGTTACAGGGGTGGGAGTTACAGGTAGGGACCATGAGGAAGAAAGAGAAGAGGAGAGAAGGAGAATGAAGGAGAAGGAACATGGAGAGAACAGGAGGTTTTCATTGAACATGATGGACCAGGAGCATGTGCCCCAGAGAAATGGCCCCTGAGGACATGCTGATGTAACAGAAGTAACCGAGTTGAGATTCAAACAGCAAGTACTTGGGTAGTGCAGCTGGGAAGTAGACAGTCTAGAGTTAGAAAAATAGACTTAGAGATAATCCCTCAGTAATTGTGCCAGAGTTTATTTAAAAATCCATAGGAATCTCTGCCTTGATTATTGTGGGACTGGCTGCCTCATAATATTAATAACTAATAGAGTTTATTAACTCCCTTTACAGAGAGCTATTACTGTTATTTGACACATTGATGATATGACTCACTTTAATGCCAGATGGACCTAGAGACTCACTGTGAAGATGAACGCCTGGAAAGAAGCTGTGTCTGCAGAGACTGATGATCAGAACTACAGTACTGTGTGCAGACTGGAGTGTTGTAGGTCTAAAGGCTAAGTATCTTGTCTCAGGTGAGCTTTATCCCAGAACAGTCATTCTTTGCCCACCCCTGTGTCAGAACAAACTTCCTGTGACTAATAGACAAAAACCTTTAGAATCTATTAACTTAGGAGACAACCAGCTTCCACCAACCCAAAAGCTAAATGTGTCATCATATAGCATCTCAAGCATACAGAAAATCCTCCCCCATCTCCATGTAACACTGCTCTGACACACCTACTCAAGTCTGTCTTAAACTTGTTCCCATTGTGACATTTTTCTGTCCTGTAAAACTATAAAACGTCATGGAAGAAGCTTCCCTGTTAGAAGACGGATTTGGGGTAACCTAAGTCTCTGTTCCCAGGCCATGGTCACTCAGAATGGCTGAACAATAAACTATCTTTGATTTCCTTGAAGATGAGAGCTGTGTTTTTGTTTTGTGTTTGCACTGACGTAACTAATGCAGTAGAGAGAGAAAAATGCTATAACCTTAAAGGAGAGGGGTCAGCATGACTTACATACTTAAAGGAGAGGGGTCTGCGTGACTTACATACTTAAAGGACAGGGGTCTGCATGACTTATATACTTAACGAGCGACCTGCTTTGGGTTTTCTTCCATCTGTGTCCTGAATCGACTCAAGTCTATGGACTACTTAGATGTGCATACCCTCGACCATCATTTAAACAATAATCTCACATCAGGACCCCCTCAAAAAGATTTGAGAGGTTTGACAGGTTAACTGGATCTCTTTGCCCTACCTTCCAATGTGGCCATGTTGAACAGACTCCCTTTCTCTGCTTTCTACCTCTAATAGAGAAATCTGTCTCTTTAGATTGCATTATTGAAAATGGTGGCCAGACCAACTGTGACTCCCAAGTTCAAAACCAGGTTCACAGACTCTAAGCACCATAAAGATTATGTGAAGTGCAAGCAGACCTCTAGGTCCACCAGACGAAGTCACATGGAAGTATGGTGACACAGCCAGAGGACTTCTAAAGCATGACGTATTAGAGACAGATTCCCCCAGACAGGAACAGTGGGTGTGTATGGAAATAAAGATTCAGGGGATGAGAAATGTTACTGAAAAAAATGTTAACATTATTTCCAAATTAAGTTGTTGAACAGCAATGGACATCATTTAGACAAATACCAGTCATCAATCAAGCCGTAAGCATCCGAATAGCAGCTGGGAGTTTCAATATGGCTGACAAGTTGTTAGACAATGAAAATGGGCTTCAATATACATGTGCATATATCAAATATATACATATTGACTATATTGAATACACACACACACACACACACGACACACACACACACACACGACAAAAGGGATGATAAACTTGGGAGAGCAAAGAAAACTTGTTGCAAAAGTCAACTTGGCTTCATATTCCTGTGGACACTGGTTTCTTGTTGCATGAAGGATAACAGGTGAGCTATGGAATCCTGGAGGCATCGCAGTTGGGTGTTTGCAAATCTGAGGTGTCAAGATGGGGTGTAGAACGTTCTTCAACAGCCCAGACATAAGGGCTGATTGCAAACTTGGGAGGGTTTGGGACTGAATGCCAGGCACCAGCTCACAAATGAGTAAAATACATTAGGTTCTTGCTTACTGGCAGCCAACGCTCAGCAGGCGCTTGTACTGCTGGGCAAGTCAGGAACCATGGACACATTCTCACCACATCTAGCCTTGAGCACTTCCAGCCTTCCCTTTGGGTACTCACCCACAGGTAAGCACAGCTCTTGCTTTTGTTAGCTCTTCATCTCCTGCCGTTAGTGAGCACATGTTCACAAGAGCCGAAGGGTCAGGAAGTGGGAAGGGAGATGGAAATGTTCTTATGCCTATGTAAGGGCCGAATCTGCACTAAGTCATTTTCAGGTAATTATCTAGAAAGGTATTTGGGTGGGTGGGGGTGTTAACAGACAAGTTAAAGAAAGTTCAGGGAAATAAAGACCCATCAAGGTCACATCAAATTTCCTTGTGTTGGAGCAGTGGTTCTCTAGGTGTGGCCCCAGATCTGCTGCAATAGCTGGGAGCTTGCCAGGGAAACACATTTGGGGCTGTACTTTCATCTGCTGAATCAGAGGTTGTGAAGAGCTATTGGCTTCAGTATGCTAGCAGGTGAGTCTGACGCAGGCTCAAGTTTGGGGACCACAGTGACATCATCACCTCCAAGAAGACACTACAGTAGATACCTGGTTATCTGAGTGAGTGGGATGGGTTCCCCTCACACGGGACAGTATCGCAGGGGAAGGGAGAAAACAGACCCGTCATCTTTCTTGCCACTCACATTGTCCCAGCGCCTCCCAAAATGATAGTAAGTACTATGGGTAGCTGAGGAGAGTTAAGAACCTATCCGGCTTCACTCTCGTGCATAGGTTTGCGGTGAGACTGGACTAGGTGGTGGATAATCCGACTAGGGTGCAGTTACCATAGGCGACAAACAGAGTTTCAAACTAAGTGTCAGGACATATTGCCTTCACCTGCTAATAGGCCTCAAAGGGAGGACAGGTAGCCATGTGGGGAAGTCAGCTTCTCACCTGATGATCTTTCTACATTGCACCACTTTCAGGCATCCAATTCAAGGAACCAGCATGAACGGGGGCTGCCTGTCCAGTCTCCGCATCTGCTGTCATCCATCTGAGGGAAGGGGGAACAAGCCCTCCCACGGTGTCGATGGCAATGTTCCCGACCCTCAGATGCTCCAGAATGATTAAATTTGCAGGCAACTCGACCCAGCAGACCCAGCCCACGGCCTGTTCTCGAAACTTCCCAAACTAATACCGAAACTCACCGCACCCATTATGCCTCTGGGCCAATGGGCAGGACAAAAAAGAAAAAAAAATCAGGAAGAACTTTCAATGCCTGGACAAGTAAGCGTGTTGTTTTGTTTCCACACAGTGGCGAATTAGGTTTAAACAAACACGCACTCACACCTCCGGGAAGGGCAACAAGCGGCAACCCTCACCCACATACCCTGTGGGTGAGCTCCAGGCAGGATGCAGAGGACAGATGAGCCCACTTCCGGTGACTATTTTCTCAGGTGTCCAGGGTAGCCCACTCGGGCAGCTTTTCCAAACTACTCATTAGAATGGGCGGGGCTATCTAAAGCGGTATTTATATTCTCCGGGATCATGCACCATCAGATACAGGGTGTCACCCTGCTACACCCCAGTGCCAGTTTGGTTTCTTGGCTTGTGGAGACTGCATGAAGCTTTCTCTTTCTACCAGCATGCAGTAGAGCTGGTTTCAAGAGAAAGTTAAAGACAGGGTAGTCACACAAACTTTGTCTTGTTTCGCTAATTAAGAAAGTCTCTACTTAAAATCAATACGGTTTGTAACAGGTTTCACAGCTGAGGAGTGATTTTTCAATAAGGAACTAGCAGTCGGATTTCTTATCTTCCAACTGCATGAAGGTCCAGAGACATCATGTAGATCACCTAGTGCCCACCTTCTCTCCAAGTAGTGATGATTTAAAAAGAAAATTCTAAGTGATTGGCCTGCTCTAGAGCTGCCTGCTGATATTTGTAACACATTGATTCTCTGAGAGAACAGGTTCCTAAGCTGTCTTCAGTTAACATGGAAACATCAATTTGTTCTGGGCACGAACTAACCAAGTAAGTTATCTCCCAAGCTCCTTATGATTTACACCATTTGAGAGGGTTGAGTATCCGTGGGGATTTCTGCAGCACTTAAGTAGGACGCCGTGGTGTGGGAGAGATGGGCAGCTGGATCAAATGAAGGGCAGGCTCTGCACAAATCGATTGCAGTCCCACGCCAGTGTTCGTCTGTAATTTAGGCCTGCCTCACCTGAGGAAGTCAAGACAGAAGCCTCCTAACCATGATACATGCAGCTCTAAATGTAATTGCAGGCTCAAAGCTGAGGCTCGAGAGGGCTGAAAATGAAGATAAAACTGCAACCACAGATTCGAGTCAGCAGAGAAGCAGGGTTAAATTCCAACTTTGATTTATGGCTTGACCTCGGGCTCATTTATGAAATCACTGGGGATCTTAATTCGTGGCTTTGCGAAGGGGAACTGTGATTGGCTTCATTGGCTCATTCTGGACAAGTGACTCCGGTTGGCTTGGTGGGCGGGCACCTGGGTGCCGCAGCCATGTCTCCTACCTAACTAGAAGCAACCCATCATTTGTTTCTAAGTTAAATGTTGATGCCTCAAAAGAGATGGGGGAGGGGGAAAAACCTTAATAGATTCTTGCCTGTCACGGTGACTGCCTGCTTGTTCTCATGGTTTAAAATTATGGTCCTTCTGGCCAATAGGCAAAAGCAAAAATCCTTCCTGCAGTCTCCGATGCACAGGCCCCCGGTCAGGTTCTTCTGGTTAGTCTCCCTTTCCAGCCAGCAGTCTGTCCTTTAAAGAAACACCCAGCAGCACAGAAGGCCAGCTCTATGCTCAGAGGACACCAACCTGTGCCTTGTTTCCAGGGCTGTTTTTTTCCCCCTGCATGATGTTCCTTTTCAAGCTACTCCCCACCCTCCCACCCCCATCCACTCCGGCACAGAAGCTCCTTTGAGAAATAAGACACAACATAGTATTCAAAGAGGGAAGAACCGATAAATCCTGGGTTAAAGCTGAGATAAGGAAGAAAATGAGCCCCACTGACCCAGAATATAAAGCTCAGGCCATGGCGAAACAGAAAATATTTTGTGGGAAAGGAGAGATTTTCCTCGATTGGGTATTTGATGGTTTCTTCGTTGAAACTAGTCTTACGTTGAACCGTTCTTAAGTCTAGTAAAAAATGAGGAAGTTTGACAGAGACCATTGAGAACCTCACCAGAAACTAATTAAAATGCATGTATCATAATTAGGCATGGTGGTGCAAGTCTATAAGCCTAGCACCAGGGAGCAGAGGCAGGAGGATTGCCAGTTTGAAGCCAGCAAATCTTTGTTGGGCTAAAGAACAGAAAGTTACGTTCAGATAACTTGGGGGCCTACATTTAAAACAGCAGAAGAGCTTTTAGGCAAAGTTGCCAGTAGTGCGTGCTCCTGAGAACGCTGCCTGCCCAGTCACACAGTGCTAGGTGGTACGGATTGCAGAACTCCTAAAGGTATCGCTCACGGTCGTGGTACCAGGATCTGCAGTAACAGCAGCTAGCAATCTCCTGAGAGCTTGTGTTCCACACACTCCATTTCGTCTCCTTCTAAGCTATTAGAGGCTAAATCGCTTAATAGAGCCCACATGGAATGGCTGGGATTCAAAGCCATGATTTCATTGGCATCTTGATTAGAAAAAATTATTAACTCCAAAACGCTATTTTAAAGAGTACACTTAGGTCCTTTCTTTTCCTTCCTTTCTTTTAAGCATGCACGTGGTCTTTTTCCTGTGTGTGTTTTAAAACACACTTTTGGTCCCTTTAAAAGAAGTCTACTGGTCTTGCAGTGATGATTGGTGAAAGTGCCAGGCAGCACATCAAGATCCACCACATAATTCTGCTTTTGAGTGCCTTGGATTCTCCACAATCAGAAGACGGGGGCTATTTTAAAACACTGGTTTAACTGGCTCTTTGGAAGGTGAAGCAAATCAACAGTAATAGATGCAGTAAGATTTCAGCTCTCCAAGGATGTCACCTGTGTTCCCCGACAGCTCTAGCTCAGAGTCCACTGCCACACACCGGCCAGGGCTCCGGTGGCTCAAGGAGAGGCATGTCCACAGGGACAGGACTGGCTTTTCAGGGTCACTTCCTGACACAGAAATATTTTTTTCCTGGTATTCATGCATCCATTAATTATGTCTTCATGGGCATGGCAATCTCCCAGATGATGACAGACAGGTTGCTGTGCAAAAAGGCTGGTATTTCTGCCCTCACAGGTACACCAGTTAGTAAACTCTTAGAGTTGGCTGGTTACCAACATTCCTCTAAAATTTCCAGAGGAAAACCAACGAGTAGGTAACCATTTTGCAGTTTCTTCCTGGTGCGTACTTTGACCTCCACTATTTCTTTGACTTCATCTCCTCTAAGGTTGTGTGTGGTCTTTGTTGTTTTGCCACTTTATTCATTGAGATATAACTCCCTTGCTAAAAATAAAAAATAAAAAATATAAAAAATATAAAGAGGACAGAAAAGGTTTTTGGGAGGAAAGGGGGTAAAACTTCCTACAAACATCTTTTTCTTCCTGTACCTGTTATTCCCACCAGACACAGAAGCCAGTGAAGACTGGACTCCACCCTTTCCTAAAGGAAGCAAGGAACATGGAAACCAGTGAGAGCCAGTGCTGCCCACCCTCACCCCCAACCCCAGCAAAAGGTCAGGAGCTTTGGCTATTCAAAAGGAAGCTTTCATTTCCTTCCCCTTCTTACAAAGGCTGGCTATCATCAAGCTGCTGCTGTGGAGGTGGTGTTGACTCCCCTGTGGAGCCTGAGTTTGGACCTGCCACCTTGAAGTTTAAGAGCACCACAGAATCAGCTGACATAAGGCATCAAGAGGAAACAAAACCTCTCAAATCCCAAACTCAAATCAGAACAAAGCAAATAGGTGGACATGGATAGAGAAAGCAAGCCGAAGGAAGGAAGGCAGGAACTAGGACAAAGCATTTCCTACAGTAGCTAGCTCTCCTCCTTCACTGTCCATGGTCTCTATCTCTACTTCTATCTGTTTACTAAGGCCAAGCAAGATAAGACTCCGGGCAAATGGTGACTGCAAATCATGATCTTTATAGGAAAACCACGACCAAAATACACTGGGAAACCTCAGAGTCCACTTCCACACACTGGCGAGGGCACCGGTGGCTCAAATAAATAAATTCTCTATGTTTATCTGCATGGAATCAGTCCTTGAATCACCAAGACCGATTTTCTAGGTTTTAAAATCAGGATATGTCCAACTCTTAAAATGGAGGGAAGAGAATGGGTCCCCACTGGCTAGGAGGCAAAGTTGAAAACCATTAAATGTCATGTACTTTTACCTTTAAGATTTTAAAATGTGTATATGCAGGCACATACTGACTATGTGCACCAAATGTACAGAAGATGCACAGGTATTGCATTTGCTTGGTTGAAAATGGGTTTCCAAGGAGTCCAACTGGCCAGATGCCTCAACTCACAATGACGAACCCACACTGAAGGCAGTTCTGGGCTCTGCCCTGTGTGGAAATATTACTTGTAAATAAAGTCTCATCAGGAGTTATTCAAAACTAACTTGCTAAGATCTAGACACTTAGTGGAAAGATGTCCTCTGTGTAAGAACTCAGCTTTCGGCTACCATTTTGAACACACAAAGTAACAATTTTTAAAAAGCTATGGCCAATGTCCATGATGAGTTTATTTCACAGGGGAATCCGCTCCCAAGCCCCCATGATTTTCCGACTCCACAGTGACTGGAACTCTGCATTTTCTCTGTCATCACAGCATACATAAAAAGAAAACAACAAAAACACATTTAAAACATACCCCTTAAATTAGCAGATTTAAAAGTAAATCTTGAAGCAGTGTTTTGTTATGCTTTGATTAAAACTATTTACAGATCAAAGTGCACTTGTATAGAGACAGCAACGTTTCTATTATGGTATAGGTTATTTTTGCTTTATTGTGGTCCTTTTTTCTGGATATAAAACTTAAAGCTTTCTTCCAGCAATAGTCATTCTTCTGTGATACATAAGTTATGGATCCACTGAATTTCTGAACCAGGTTTTTCTTTCTGTGCTTTTCTGCTGTATACTGTGACATGGGTGGCACATGCCTCTGAAGCAGGCACAGCCTGACACTGCACTCATCACAGCTGAGTCAGGACGAGGGGGAGCGTACGGAGTGACGTATCATGAGTCTGATCTTTCGGCTCATCTTTTTGAAGAAATCACTCGATGAAACTCACAAATCACTGATAAATTCATCTTTCTGGTTCACAAACAAACCAGCAGATTACTGATTAAAATGTGCATCAGGGCTTTAGAATGACCACACCCATGCTCCCATCTTCCTGCTCAAGGATGCCACTGCTTACAACCGATGTGACAGGACAGGAGACAATAAGGCACGGAGTGGATGGTACAGGTAAAGACGAATACTTTAGGCCTAATTTGTTTTTCTGCACAAATAAGAAAATATGTACCGTCTTCAAGATAAAATAACAAAGAAATACATCATTTTTGTTATGAAATACCTATACAAAATTTTAAAATTTACACCATCTGAGCTGCCAAGAAAAGTTTAAAAAAAGTATCTTTCCCCCATACATAAAGCTTCCTTCTCCTCGGTAGGTCCATAAGAACTTGGGTTCAGAATGTCCAGCACTCAGTGGAGGGAAGAGGGCCAGAATCCCCCTTCCTGCTCTCTCTAACCCCAACACAAGACAAAAACGAAGGTCAGATGTTGACAGTAGTGTATTCTACTTATTACGCACAACTGAATTGAACATAATGAGGATGGGCGGCTACTGGTACGCAGACGGACTGAGGGACGCAGAAGGCACTTGGTGGGAGAGCAGCATCCTGGCAGAGGGATGGTGGACACAAGGACGGCGGACAGGAGGCTCCTTGGGTGCACAGGATCATCTCTACAGCAGGGAAGACACGGCAGGTAAAACTCAGTGGTGGACGCTACACCGACGTGGTCACTCGCTCAGCAGCATGGTTGACCTCGTTTTTGTTTGAATCCAGTCCTTTGGCGGCATTCATGTCGTTCCGTAAATTCTCCACCGTCTTTTTCATGTTCTTTAATTCCCCTGGGTGTGGAGTGGCTCGCCTCTGAAGTGTTCTCTGCAAACAAACAGAGGCCCGAGTGTTTGGTTTTATCCACTACTGTTTCAAAGCACACAGCTTTGAGGCATTAGCATTCCAACACAAATTTTACAACTTCAGAAATCCGAGTTCCAGGGGAAACAGCTTTCTTCACAGCTATGTGCATTCAGGAGCTGCTCGCTAGGAGTTCATGGGACATTAAAGTAACTTCATAGTTAAAGTAACAACTGAATATAGTACTTTTAGAATAAAGGAATAAATTTTAAAGTATTATTATAAAGTGATAATAAGTTTCTATGTGTTCATGGAAAATAACAAAATTTAAGATATAACTATGGAATGAAGAAGAAAAATTTAAAAATACCCTACATTTAAATTTTTCCTAATGCTGTTTTATTATTTAGAGTGGATCTGGTTTCCTTCACCCCTCCAGGCTTGGGAGCTGAAAAAGAGAAAGCCAGGGAGAAGGACTTCGTCTGGCATGACTGCTGTGCGCCATTTGCTGTTCTGATGAGAGTACATGCTCTTCTCATAAAGACCACAGTGCTGAGAGGTAAGTGATAGGGCTTAGCAATTCATAAATTTTCCTTTTAGTTAACATATGACATGCTGATCATCTCATAAAGCAGCATTTACATCTTTCCAAAGACCTATCTTGAAACACATTAGCTTAACAGAGAGCATTTCTGAGGAAGTAAAACCAGCACTGAAATAATAACACTCTGAAATGTGCGTGGTGAGTGTTAAAGACATCCTGACTTTGAAGTTCTCATCCCTAGCTCCCGTCTTGCTCTCTACTAAGACATATGCCTAGCACTCATCTGGTAACAGCTGGACTAACAAAGATGGCAACAATAATTTTAAACCCGTCTTAGTCTGGGGTCTGGGGTCTGCGAGCCCCACCCCCTAAGCACTGCTGTGAAAACCCCGATTGGTACAGAGTATTCAGAAAACCAGCATAGGGGCTGGAGAAATGGCCCTCCCCAGTGGTAAAGAGCACATAACTGCTCTTCCAGAAGACCTGAGGCTCAGTTCCCAGCATCCACGTTAGCTTGATCACAACTGCCTTTAGCTGCAGCCAGCACCAGGGCACCTAACAGCCTCCTCAGGCAACAAGCATACTTCAACACACGCATACACGTGATTGAAAATAAAAATCTTAAAAACAACAAAAACAGTATATTACTAGCCAGGATAAGCTGAGATACAGAATGTCTGAGAAACGTTTTCAAATATGAAAGAAAGAGTGGGGGCTTCAAACATAGTCCTGATTCTAAACGGAAACTTGCCAAGATAGTTCAACCAACATGGCAAAACTGTATACAAAGGCCATGGTAGCCTGGTATGCCACGAAAAGAGACTTCTTGTACTGAGTCCCATAACGGCACCAGGATGGGGTGGACACAGCCTAGCCATGAGCAGTGTGGGAGACAGGAGAAGACAGGCTACATAAGGCAGAGCCGAAAGGGAAGCATTGTCAATTTTAAAGACAAATGTGGGACATGAGGGGAAACTATCATAAAGAAATAAAGCCAGCAGAAACTATTCAGGTAACAACACGAACAGCTCAATCTGCCCCATTCACATGTTATGACTCAGTGCCTTGAGAACTACTCTGGTGTTTTGTTTGATTGTATGTTTTGTAGTTTTGTTTTGTTTTTTTTAAATTTTAGACATTAAAAGGCAAAACAGAAAAAATACTATGCAAAACCAAAGCAAATCTACGTAGGGCGGCATTGTCGGTCTGGGATGAGTATCCACCCCCATACCGTTTCATTTTCATCTTCATCCTTCTCATCTTCCAAAAACCGGATTGCGCTAACTCTGTGGACTGAGCGGTCATTCCAGGCTTCCTCAGAGACGTCGGTCACCAGGCTCTCCAGGGCACCACAACGCGGCAGGCTCTCTGCAGTGACAAAAACAACATCAGCAGGGAATGCTGGCCACCGGAAGGGCTACACTGTAATTTAGTGGATGACTGGTCAGGATCCATATGGAGACCCACAGTGCCAGAAATAAAGGAGGGCAGGCCACTGTTCCAACCTCCAAACTTTGCTCTTCACTAAAATATAAGACAAGAAGCAAAGAGGCTTGGGAGGAATTACTCCTTTATGATGGAACTCCATGTGAGATCCTCTGAGGTATCTGATAGATTGGGACACTTCAGTGTTTCATCACAGGAGAAGGTTAAAATACATTAAAGGATGGTTTTTTGTTTGTTTGTTTCTTTTTTGTGGAGTCTTCACACAGTAAGTGTGTGTGTGTGTGTGTGTGTGTGTGTGTGTGTGTGTGTGTATCCTTCTCGCTCCCCCTTCCCCCATGGTGGTGAGAATGCAGTCAAAGGGAAGGGGGCTGGTACTTTCCTTTGTGACATTCTGCTACAATCTCCTGAAACTATCAGGGTCATTTTCCAGCTCAGGGGACTCTAGTATTCCTACCAAACTTGTATTTCTCAGCAATGGATTCATTCCATCATGTTTCAGTGATTTTTTTTTAATCACAAAATTTACAAAACAAAGATACAACAACTCAAAGTAACTCACTGGCTTAAAAAATACTGGGCCAAAGGTGTTAACTGGGAATCCTCCAGTATTAGTTTGAACTTTAACAAGCCACCCCTTTGACGACCACTATGATTTTATCCTTACCTGTATAATTACAAACTAAAGGGTTGCTTTCAGAATTTCAGACATGATAAAAAGACATGAGTGGTCCTTTCCTATAAAGACCTAGGGGACCCTTCCAGAGTCACCCCACAACTGCTTCACCTTGCTCTAGTTGGGTAAATGGAACAGAATGCAAGCACACTTGGGAGGAGCAGGTCCTCTGGGTGGTCATTAGTCCCAGCTCGATGTGCCTAAGAGAAAGTCACCTTGGCAGATGGGTTCGGAAGGCATCTGAGGAAGTAAGACACACGTTAAAATCTTCTCCCCAGTGGTGTGGTCTATGTCCGTCTGGAATGTGAGGAGAGGCTGGGACTGGTTGTCAGATAACCATAGGGCCTTTAACTTCAGGGTAGTCAGCGATAAGGGCAGATGATGCAACCTGACATAAAACAAAAGATGTCACAACCAGAAAAGCTGATAACTGGTTCCTCTTAACTCAAATGGGAAGACAATAAAAGAGCCCCAGACACAGTTCTTACCACTGCACAGGGCTGCAGCCTCGCTGGTTGGCTGGGGGGTGGTGGGGTGGGGAGTCCCCAGGGTGGCAGGAAGGAGACAGTGAGCGAGGCAAAGAATCAGGCTGCAGCACAGAACCAGACGTAGAGCCTGCTGCACCTGCCATCTCTGGGGACATCCTCCAGGGGCTCCATTTATATCTGACCCTTCAGTTCCCAGTTGCTCCCAGTTCTCAGACTTGGGGGATAATTAGCATTTCATCAAATTATTTTGTTTCAGATGACAGAATCCATAACAAAACACTTTAAAAGTTGAAATGTGACACCTGAATATTAGGTGTATATTTATGCTTGCACCAAGATTTGATAGATCACAACCATCAAAAATGTACTTCACAAAAGTAACCAGGGACTATTACCTGAGAGAGTAACTGAAGTAAACACTTTCCTCTCCAACCTGCTTTGGTCATGGTGTCTATCACAGGAATAAAAGTATAACTAATATAGACATGTGTACCAGGGTTATAATTTATTCCTGTGACAGACACATGGCCATGCTATTTTGGGCAAGAGTGTGAAAGTGTATGGAACTTAGGGCTGGGGGTGACATTAAGTACTTAGAATTCAGTGGGCTATTCTGTGGAATATTGGAAGATACATACAGTGTCAAGAGCAGTGCAGATAATAGAGGCTTGGCTTGTAAAGTTTCAGAGGGAAGCAAAGACTTTACTGGGACCATATATAAGGTATTCTGACTTGAGAATCTGTAGGTTAAAGGATCAGGAATGATTAACAGAAGTCCAGGACCAGTGAAACCTTTGTTTTACTGAACAATTGATGCTGGTTGGTGGGTGGAGCTGTGAAGTTAACTTTTGTCCTATTTAGGGTTCCTATTGCTGTGATGAAACACCAGAACCAAAAGCAATCTGAGGAGGAAGGGGGTTATTGTGCTTACACGTCACAGCTCATCGTCCAGGAGAGTCAGCGCAGGACTTCAAAGAAGGAACTTTGAGGCAAGAACTGATGATGCAGAGGCTCACTGGCTTCATCACTCTGCCTGCCTGCCTGCTTACCTGCCTGCTTGCTTACCTGCCTGCCTGCTTACCTGCCTGCCCCTCTCTCCCTCCCTCCCTCCCTCCCTCCCTCC
>NW_021604676.1:4267818-4303620 GCF_004785775.1 Grammomys surdaster
GTATATGTATGTATATATATATATATATATATATATATATATATATATATATATTTATGCCCTGTTTTCATGTAGACCAGAAGGAATCAGATTCCATTACAGATGGTTGTGAGCCACCATGGAAATTGAACTCAGGACCTCTAGAAGAGCAGCTAGTACTCTTAACCACTGAGCCACTCCAGCTCCCTCTCGTCAACCCCCCTCCCCACCCCCACCTGCTTTCTTATACACCCATAAACACCAGCCCAGGAGTGGCTGGGCCCTCCCACATCAATCATTAAGAAAATGCCCTATAGGAATTCTCACAGATCAATCAGATGGAGGCATTGTCTCAGTTTGTAGCTGCTTCTTCTCAAATGACTCTGGCTTTTGTCAAGTTGGCATAAACCCAGCCAGCAGGTACCGATTAAGAGACCAGCAGCTCTGGGATAAGCAGCTCTGGGATAAGGACTTCTGGGAATATTTTCCCAGGGTCATGTAACACACAACATTAATTTGTATACCCCACCCACCCAAGGACCAGGAAACTTCCCGGAATGCTTGGAGTTGTAGTTCTTGGAAAATAACAAAGCCTCATGGGAAATTACAGTGGCCTGTGGCTTTGTCTTTATAAGCAACCTGCAACATGTGTCTTGGGTACGTCTAGCTGTAAATACCAGGAGTTTGTCCTGACCAAAGTCCATCTTGGTCAGTATTTAATAAACCTTGCTCTAAATTTGGCTCAAAATGGTGAAATTGGATTTTCCCCACCGAATCTCAGGATTAACACTTAGTGCATAAAAGTCACTGTCTAGAGTGGGCCAAGGCTGCATGTGATGCTGACAGCTGACCTTGACAGTGTCTAGGAGTCTCAAAGGTGGTACTAGATTTAAAGGCAGAGCCTCAATCACAGTAGAGACCCCAGGATTGAAGGGGTCATGGGAAAAGCCGAGGTGTGGCAGAATCAGACTCTCTAGAGAGACCAGGAGGCCACTGTTAAAGGTGCAGTCTGTGGAGACCCCAGCACACTGGAGATTCCAAGACCAAACTTTGAAGGACAGCAGCTGTGGAGTGAAGTTGGCCTGAACATAAGAGACAAGCTGTGTTTATAGGGCTGAAGAAATGAAGCCTCCCTTTGGAGCCAAGACCACAAGTCCCAGACATCAGACATGGAACTGCTTGTACTTCTGAACTTGCGTTTTACTTTGATTTGATATGACTATGCCCTGATTTCCCCCCCTTGGAATAGAAAGGTATGTGGTTATTTTATTTTATTTTATTTTATTTTATTTTATTTTATTTTATGTGAGCCCACAGTTGACAGGTTTGAGATATTTTAAAGAAAATACAGAGTTTGGACTTTTAAAGAGTGTGGGTTTTTTTTTTTTTGAAGTTGCTTATGTTTTATATTATGTTATTAATATGAATTATGGGTATGAACAAGGAAGGAAAGGTTACAGGTGGTATGTTTGTGTGTCAAGCTGATGAGGGGTCAACTGTCCTGGTTGGTTTTTTGTTTGTATTTTTTTTCAGTCAACTTGACATAAGATAGAGTTATCTGAGAAAAGGAACCACAATTAAGACACTGCTTCCATCCAAACTGTCTTTAGGCAAGTCTGCAAGGCATTTTCTTGACAAATAATTGATGTGGGTGGGCCCAGCTCTTTATGGGTGGTGCCACCCTGGGCACGTGGTCTTAGGATGTATAAGAAAGCAAACTGAATAAGTCAGAGGGAGCAAGCCAATAAGCAGCTTTCCTCCATGGCTTCTGCTTCAATTCCTGCTCCAGGTTCCTGCCTTGGCTTGCCCCAGTGACAGGCTATTGCCTACAAGGATAAGATGGAAGAAGCACTTTCTTCCCCAAGTTGCTTTTGGTTGTAGCCTCTATCAGTGCAGTAGAAGCCTAACTAAGATAATACTTCACGGACAAAGGTCCCACTCATGTCCTTGTAGTGGAGAGCTCATACCAATACAAGGACCTCTGAAGGACCTGAGGGGAGACAGCTTGTCTCTACCCTCTTGTCACGTCACTTAGATGTGTTTGCTCTTCAAGTGAGACAGCAAGTGAAACCTCTTGTGCTACCCCAGAACTATTTCTCTTTGTAACAAATTTGTTATATACATATTCAAATTCAAAGAAAACAAAGACATTTTTGGAGGGGACAGACACTGTGAAAGAGTTATGTGCAAACATACATACATATGTGAATACAGGACCACAGGGACACAGCTCAGTGGTCGGGCACTTGTCTAGCGTCTCCCAGGCCCTGGGTTTGATTCCAGCAGCATAAACACAGGTAGGTACATGGATGCACAACTCAAGCAGCATATATGAAATCACCTTTTTATTATAGAAATGAAAACATCTGAACTTTTACTGTTTCTTTTAGAATAGGAGTTAAGCTAATATCCTCTAAAGTGTAAAAAAAAAAAAGGGGGGGGGGTTGCCCAGAAACATTACAGTCAGCAACTCTGCTGTTCTTATTCACAACCGCACAAGGGAGGAAAAAAAATTCAAGACTTGAAAATTGGCACAAAACAGATAATCTGCCCCCCAAGTACCTCAGAGCAATCACCGGCTTCCCAGTGAGCACCGCCAAAGGCAATCGGAAGGCTAAAAATATCACCAACAAATAACAGCTTCCAAGGATGACAAGTGGGTGATAAAAGCCGAAATAAATTACTAGACTCTCCAACAGCGGACCTTATAATCGTATTCCAGCTCGAATTAACAAGTTGTCTGAAACACTGGCTTCCCTGCAAACAGCCTAACGCCAGCTAGCTCCAACACAAATGCTGCTGACCAAGACTATACCACACACCAGCCCGAACTCAGCAGTTCTGTACAGAAATGCTACCCATAGTGCTCCTGTCCCTTCACAGTCTGCACACACGCTGCTGGCCTAGCCAAGCCCTTACTCAGACCTCACTGTGGTCTGCAGACTGTAGACACATAGACTCCTCTGCTTTGCTCAGGGAGATCATCTGACCAGAAGTCAGAAAGTGATATAAATATTCAACTTTCCAGGGGAGTCAGGCCATTTTAAATTTTACTTTGGCGCCTTCTCTGTGGCACTGAGTAAACGGAACCAGCACAGGAAGCCATGGCCTCACTTTCACACACTGCTGTGTTCTATTCAGTACCACAACCCCAGAAATAAAAAGCTGGTCTTTACTGGTTTACACTGATGGCCAAGGATGAGAGCAAACAAACTGTGACCAATGCCAGCCTCAAGTGACCTTCCGTGACTCAGGAATATTACAGCAACCGCTTTGCCCAAGGTATTCAAGAGCCCAGTGTGCCTACCGGCCAACGTAGTGTCACCCAATGTTAACCAGTGGGTGACTACTGCTGTACTTCAATGTTTCGTCTGTTTGTTACTTCCCAGTACAATTTCCTAGTTTCAAGCAGTTTTCATTAAATAACGAAGTCTGAAGTGTATACAAGGTTGTAGAAACAGGAGCAATGAAAAAAAAGTAGCAAAATATGTCAAACGAAAGCCCCATGCCCTGCAAGTCTCTGCCACTGTCTTCTGAGAGGAGAGCTACTGTCCATAGTTTGGACTAGTGCATAATACAGTTTTGTTTTAGAAGACAAGAAAACAAAACAGTGCAACACCATCCAGCACTTGCTTTTCAGTCAGAATCATGTCATTTGAATACAGAAAAAAAATCTCATTTCAGATGACTTAATATTCCAGTTGAAAAATGTTTACATTATTTTATTAGGGCATGTGTGTATGTACACGTACACACACACACACACACACTACAAAATTCAAGTCTAACTTGTTTCCCTACTACCGGGCACTGTTTCTAGCATTTGGTATTATTTACACTGAAGCAAGAGCTACAAGTATCTACTGCATTATATGTGTTCCTCGTGAGTATTTCTAGGCAGAGAGTTTTTTACGAGTTAAGAAATTCTGTCCTGTGTCCAAGAGTAGCTGATGATAAAGGACACTTCCCGTGACTGCCATGGAGTGCTTCGTGGTTCCTACGTGGTCCTCTCCAGCCCCCTGCTGTAATACATCCTATCAGGTCCATCAGTGCAAGTCCCTGCACAGTAGCAGGCAGTCTCAGCAGCAAACAGTGATTTATATGCATGAGAGCAGAGGTAGAGGCTGCAACTTCAAGCATCCCCCACAGAGGACATTCTGCAAGTTTCAACACTGACATGGTAGTCTTATTTTTATTATTAGTTTCAATACCAAAATTTTACAAGTAGTGATTAAAAACTTTTAAAGGCTGAGAATCTAGCTATGAATTTATGTATGGGTGGACAAAATGGCACATGTGACTGACTCAGATGATGACTGCATGTACCTTAGCTTCTTAAGTGTATGTCTCCACTCAACCCAAGCATAATAAAAGATTCACTTCCATTTCTTCTGACAACTGGATAATGATGACCCTGTTCATAGGAAACAGTTTTATAAAAGTCAGAGTCATCTTTCTGCTCAAGAACTGAGAATGCAAATTCATGGTCACCAGTGTGGCAAGGACCAGAGAAATGTTCAGAATCTCCGAGTTTCCGGGGCTGCAAAGAGGAAGCTGGCTAGAACAGTGGCCCCCAAAGTACAAAGGCTGCAGTGAGTAGATAGCAGAAACTGAGATTCAGTACCAATCACCTTGAGTTTCTAGTCACTACTTAATGATTAAGAATCTATCAAGACTTCCTCAGAGGAGGAACCTCTAAAAGGGTGAGCACTCTGGGGCCACCCTCACCTCCAATTACATCTTATTTAGCCCAGCTGTCTACAGGTCCATTGCAAGGAATGAAGAGTGGAGGCCTGGGCCTGACCTAAGTGACTAGCTAATCAGACATGGGAGCTAGCTACCCAGCAGTCTTCATACTTCGGGCCTTTACCAAGTAAAGTCAGCTTTCTCCAGTTTGACACATCACTGCTGACCTATCCCTATCCCTTTCAAAAGCAATTTTTAAATCTGTTAGCAAATGAAGACTATAACACATTTTAATGTCGTGCTGCTCATTCTGCAAAGCTATTTGGTTCAGTCAAGTATGTACCAGCCACCCACTATGTGCTAGATGCTGTGATGGGATGGGTGACACAATGGCACAGAATCAGACCTGTGCCTTACGGTAACATCAGGCGCAGGAGGGTGACACGCATACATGCCAACCAGCAATCACCTCAGGAAAGCTCTTCACAGAGATCCAAAGGGAAAACAGGAGAAAGAAGAAAGTACATGATGAAGAATAAAGGCAGAGTCAAGAGAAGGGAGTTCCAGGAAGAAAGGCCAGCTTGCTCAGGCCCAGAATAGCATTGCTATGCCATGGAGATGCCACCAGGTTTTAACTGCCGTCTGGATTCTGAATCATGTGGATGCTCTGACATTATGGAGCCTCTCCCCATAAGCGTGTCCTTGTCCCTACATACACAACTTTATTTATAAATTCAGGAAGTTGAAAAGTGACTAACACAGAATATCAAGACTTATGTTTAAAATTCAGCCAGGTTTTGTGGTATGTGACTCTTCCTAGTTTCTTGGGAGGCTGGGGTGAGGAGGATGGCCTGAGGAACACACTGAAATTCTGTCCTGCCTCTTATTTAAAAAAAAAAAAAGCCACACTTATGTAAGCTTATTTTGCAGATGAAGACTCACTAAGGCCCACCGTGACTTAAACAAACATCTATAAAAGCAATGGCAAAGCCTCTGGTCCGCTTTCTGGGTCTTTTAGATGCACTACCATACGGTTAGGGGTCTGCTATGAAGTAGCCCAGGTTGTACTGTCACAGCTCCACCTGACTGTAGCAGTTTGGTCCTCATCTAACCCTGACGCCATTCAGTAAAGCAGTATAGTCCTCAGAACGATACAGCCAAGCCGCAGATGCAGAGAGGCCCGGCAACGATTGGGGCCAGATGTGGATCTGTTTCTCCTTCCTTACCTGTTCCCTGCCACATCGAGGACATGAAGTTCCAGGGCCTGTGACACCTCTGCAGGTATTCGAGTCAGTCTGTTGTCCCGTATGCAGAACATGGTGAGGCTGCAGCACCCGCCAATCTACAGTGGGAGAGAAAAGCATCTTTTCTTTCCTCCATTTTAAGCAGGGGTGTGTGTTGGGGGTGGGAAAGCAGGCCAGAGGCATGAAGAAGCATATGACTATTAAATTTCACTGATGACCATATATGATTACTATAAATGATATAAAACACTAAACATGTTCTAAATTGAAGAAAGAAACTGGCATGGTGAACGATGTTCTTTTTTACTGAGGATACCTAGTGCAGCTGCACTGGTTAAATGTTAACTAACTACACACATTCAGGCAGCATTACCTAATCAGAAGGGAATTAAACAGTTCTACTTCAAGATATTAGGCTAGAGGTAACACTAGCACCAATACACAGCTCAAAGCCCACTCTATAGTGCCAATATTTTCAATATTCCAGGGCTAAGGAAGGGAAGGATGGACCTGATTATGCATGAATTGTCACTAACAAATTTTGATAGCTTTTGGTCGCTTATACATTTATTTGGTAAAATCACTTTCCCTTGAGGAATGCAAAGCCAGTAACATCTTAGCAAGAAGTGACACTGGTAAATACATACATTTGTCTCAGTTCATGGTCTGCTGTTAACAACTGCATTAAACCAACAGCTACGTCCACATCTCAGTCTATTCAAGGGCAGCTGAACTTTCAGTGGGTGGTCTTCAAGACACACTGGCTCAAGCCTTTCCTGAACAAAGAGGCCATGAGTTTTTGAGCCAGAAAAGGTGAACCAAAGGGGAGGAAAAATAACTTGATCTCGCACACAGCCTTCTCCAAGACTCCATAAAGCACTGCATTCTTCCACCCTTTGCCTTCCTGAGGAGAGAAAGCTCATGAAGGGACCTATTGATTTCTCTCTGACACATGGAAAAATACTACCTCTCACTAGAGGAAGATTCCTGAATCACCTCAACTGTCTGAATGAATGAATGCATATCACCCTAAAAGAAGAGAATGTATCTTTTAAAAATTGCTATAGTTAATTTCATCTACAATCCTTTTATCTCTTCTAAGAATATCAGGATTGCAAGTTAATATATTTAACTGCAGAGTTCAAATACAACAGATGTAAACATGTTAACATTATAAAACACATTTATGTGTCTCTTGTCACATAGAGAGCACCCGGATGCACAAAAAGGCAGGGCTATCCCTTTCAGGTCTCAGATTCAAGCTTGTCATCCCAGTAAAACTAGTTGATTTGCTATATATTTAGATGATCACTTCTTACAGAAATATTTTTCTGTTATAAAATAATCTTACCAGCAGTCCAAATTGGCTGAATGTCCTTCAGCCCCTCCAGTTTTCCAGAACCTTCTGGTCACCACAATAAACAACTCTCTGCATTTCTTTCATAATTATGGACTATTACTCTAACATGACAAAATATCTCTCAAAAGTCTCAAGGTCAGTTGACCAGATTACTGTTTATTTGTACCTGTATACTCACAGTTAGAATACTTGACAAGAGTATCACCTTTCTTATCTACCTACCATCCATCCACTATGCACCTACTAAATAGTTCAAGTATGTTCACACAGTTTATCTCCTTGCTTGGGAAAGATTCTATGTGGAAGTTACCCACTTCTGGATAGATGTAAAACTCTTTCTTTGCTCTAGCAAGAGCAGTTCTTGAGTTTTTTGCCATGAAACAGGTATACTACTGTATCCCATCTGGCTTGGCACTGCTTGAAAGAGATGAAGGAAATCACTGGCTTTACCCAGAAGTCCAGGAACATCACGGGAAGGGATCAAAGCCACATCCTTCTGAGGTCTGACATCATTGTCTCTGAAAAGCTTAGGTGGTTCTGACAAAGACCCCCCTCGTGGGAAGTTCTCACAGAACACCACTCCCAACGCACCCAGGGGCGAGCATCTCTACCAGACCTGAGTGCAGTGTGGGCCATGGATCTGCATAAAGGTTTGTCTTTTAAGGCTATACTCAGCAGCCATCCCTCTGGCTAAACTTTGAAAAGACAAGCTTTATTCATACCCAAAGGAGGCAAAACAGGCAGTATCAGTTACCCACATAGTCACCTCACGGACAGTAACTCCCCAGAAGGCATACTGAGTGTCACGACACCGTGACTATGACAGAGGCATCTTGCCTTGACAGTGTCCCCTGTCTCAGGCCCCATACAATATGTATTTGGAGACCCCAAGCTATAATATGTCAATATTTTCCAATTGTACCCTATGCATATGTTACATGGTAAATTGTTTAATTAAAGTAGACCAGAGGGCCTTAAAAATGAGAATACCCCTAAATATTCAATGAGAACAGCATAAATGTGTACTGGGGTGTGTACACTATCTGCTGGACTTATAACCTCATCTCCTCTCACTTTCTCTTTTCTCAAGTAGTGGAAGGCAACTATGTGTAAGAGCCCTTAGATTCTGGGCTGTCAAAGCCAGCAGCCTTTTGATAGCCAGTGTTACAATGTCTGGAGGACAAGGCCAGCACACAGCACATGCTGCAAGTATGGACGAGGCAGCCCTGGTCACTGTCACAGCCATGCTGTCTGGTACATATGCCTAGCAAAGACCTGCTTACACACCAGCCAGCAAGGAATGGCATACAATTTTGATTTTTAGAGAAAAGAAAATATTAGAAATACTAGCTTCAAAACAGTTCAAGAGCTGGAGTTTATTATGGATACTGAGGGGTTGCCATGCATGGAGAGAGGAGGTGCTGTGAGATCATGCACACATCACTGAGAGTTTAGGCTGAGTCACATATTCTGTAGGCTTGGACAGGTCCATTTTAACCAAAAGCAACAGCAAGAACTTAATGGAACCACACATGTAATTTGGCGCCTATCCTAGCTGTTGCTGCCAAATACATGTGGCAGCTATTCTTTCTCCAAGAAGCAAAAGCCACAGATATAAATGACAATCAACACTTGAGTACTTATGGAATTCTTGAAACTATGCCATGGGGGCTACTTTTTTGTAGAGTTTACCCGGACCTTTTAAGAACTGTCTGATTGACCACATATCCCAGTACTCTTTTTATATGAAAAATCAGTTAGAGTCTGACGTGAGCTCACTATCAGGTTACCCGAGTCATTTGTGTGTATTCTGATCTCTCATGGTTTCACAGACAGAATTGGAAGGTTCCCTGGCGGTCATCAGGATAAAATGTCTATTATCACTTAGAAATTCTGGGAAGCAGAGTCACTATTTCAATAACCTATTACCAGTTATGTAGAAAGCTGGTATTTTAAATCTCCCTTAAACCACTAATAATACCTTCCAAGAATGCAAGGGTTTGGATTTGGAGTCTCTAAAAACTACAGAATGCAGCAGGAAATCCTAGTTTAGCTCTTTTGTGTCTATGCTAATTCAAAATGATCCTATCTTTAACTGTCTGCCATTAAGCTAACCCAGGGAAGACCTGGAAATGGACATAACAGCCTCTAAAGCAGTGGTTCTCAACCTTCCTGATGCTGCGACCCTTCAGTACAGTTCCTCATGCTGTGGTGACCCTCAACCATAAAATTATTTTCACTGTTTCCTCATAATTGTACTTTGCTACTGTTATGAATCATGATGTAAACATCTGTGCTTTCTGGTGGTCTTAGGCAGGCCTTTCAGATAGTCCTAAGTGACCCCTGTGAAGGGGTCAATTCAACGACCCCCAAAGAGGTTGCAATTCACAGGTTGAGAAACAGTACTCTAAAGGGTAACTTTTTATGGAGCCGCCTGGAGACAACGATCACACCAATGATTCAGAGAGGCAGCCTAGGTCAGCCAGCTTTACATCTTCACAGTTAAGAGGCTATTTTCCCATCTTTTTACTATTGGAAGCAGAATAGAACCCACATTTCACAGGCACAAAGGAAAACTTACAAAGAAAACAAAATCTGGCCTGAAATTTAAGGTGGACAAAAATAATATACATAAGTTTAGAATCCTTCTCAGAGTCTATGCTATATTATAAAAATCTCCCCCATTTCATGAACATTTTTGAAATTATATGGTTTGGGGATTAGACAAATTATTGGACCATACATATAACACATGATCTATAGCAAGCACACACACACACACACACACACACACTCCACTCACACACCCTCCCCCTCTCTGGTTCTTAGGGTTTCACTGTGTAGCTCTGGTTGCCTTGTAACTCACTCTGTAGACCAAGCTGGCCTCGAACTCAGAGCTCTGCCAGCCTCTGCCTTCCAGGTGCTGAGACTAAAGGTGTGCGCCACCACTATGGCGATATCATCAGTTCTAACACTTCTCTACCAGCACTAGTTTAATAATCTGTTGAATCTGATATTGATTTGTCTACACTTCAAAAAAGTACAGGAAAAAGTCAGACAAAAATAAGAACATGACTGAAGAGACTGGTCCCTGTGAGCTGCTTCATGTGTCTCTAGGATGGTGCCTGGAGTATGCTTGGTGCTGCTGTACAAAATCCAAGATACAGTCTTGTATGTCTTAGTACCCATGGATTATATTTTAAGAATAAACTTCTAGAAACAGAAGAGCAAAAGAAAATATGTATGTTTTAAAGTTTTTAATAGTATCAGTAGTCTGTCTGTCCTATGATCACCCTTCTACTTATCTGATAACATGTACTGCCCTGTAGTGTTTGCCACACTTCTGTGAACACCAATGAGGCCAATTCCCCTACTCTCCTTTTCTGGGTGTCACTTGGTTTTGTTTTGCTTACTTTTCCATCTTTTGCTCAGTGACATGAAGAACTTCATAATAATAGTGAAGATTTTCTTCACTTGAGATTAAACATCTTCCTACCTGTAAATTGTTTTTTATCCTCTTCCTGATAAGAAATCTTCTAGGTACCAAGTCCATCATAACCAATTGTTTGGTCCTTGCATGCATGTGAAGCTTAGTGTGCATTTGAAGGTCAGGAACAATCTCATCTTTTCTAGGGTCTCATTCTCCTAGTTTGTAGACACAGGGTCTCTCGCTTCCCTGGAAACCCCTATTTAGGCTAGGCTACCAGGCCAGCAAGCCCCAGGGACCCCAACAGTCTCTGTTTCTCCAGTGTTGGGTTACACACTTGATTTTTTAACAAGGACTCCAGAGACTGGACTCAGGTCTTCACGCTTGTGTGACAGGCACTTCACCCACTGAGCCAGCTCTAGCCTTGTCAACTGTTTCTTTTATGATTTATTTCCTCCTTCAAATTTAGGAATGTATTCTCAGTCTTCAGATCTTATGGTCAATTGTATTTTATTCTACTATGTATAGGTTCTATATTCTACTTACTATCAATAATCTTAAACTGAAAGGACAACTTAGTCTAAAACAAACAAACTTAACGTATAAAAGGCAAAAAGCTGTCGGTGGAATGAATACTCTATCACCACAGACATTTCTGAACATCAGAATACTTATAGGGAATTAATTTTTTTACACTGTTGGAATAAAACAAAAACTTTTATGAATGTTCTAAAAGTTCTACCTTATCCCATTTGACCAAACAGGTATGATACAGTTGGGATACTTTTCTCAGTTTGATCCAATACAGACAAAAGACAAATAATGAGCAAACATATCTTGTGTATTCTAAACTCAGTCATGTGCTCAATTTCATTTGGTCAGAAGGTATTTCAAGGTAGCACTTGGCTGGGTAATACTAAAGGTGCTGTCCTCCTGCACCATACCCACCATCACGCGGCGGCTCCTGCCTATGCTCTCCTCCGCTAACTCTTCCCCATTCCCAGAGTGTACAAATGTAAGCCACAGAATGAGAAATAAAACACAGGGTAAGTGGCTGGGAACTCAGACACATGCCAGATGTAGCAAACAAGCCAGGTGGAGCCTTTCCACCACAAGCTAGGATCACGCTGACACAGCACAATGCAGTGACAGTGGATGAGGCAGCAAAAGATGCCTTTCAGAGTCTCTGAGTAACTTACAGTGTAAGTCACAGAAAAGCATTCTTTTGTGAATAATCTCAACCAATATGAAAAACACATACTGATACAACAGACCAGGCCATGCAGTTATTGCATTTATTAATAGAGAAGACATCCATACTGAACAATGGAACACACACAGAATTCAGCCAGGTTGAATCTTCATGCACTTATGAAGCAAAACGGGAGGTTGAGATGGAACTGTAGTCAGAACAATACTTACAAGATGACAAGTTTACCTGACTTTTCTAAAATTCCAAGCAGCTAACAATTAAGAAAACAAGAGACATTCATTGATTTCCAAATGTTTACTACAAGTAACACAATGAAACACAAACAGGATCCTTTACTGTGACCCAAACAGTACAAACGTCTTCCCCTCAGTCATTTGGGAAAATCGATGGAAATGCATGCGGCTGGAGAGTAAGGAGACTGACAATATACAATACCATCAATGAGACGATGACACAGTATCGGGAAAACTACAGGCCAAGCAACTGCAGTTACACAACTAGGGATTTGGGATGTAAAAATGGATTGGTTCTTGATTTGGCTTAGATATACTATGTGTGCAACTCAACTGATAGAGAAAAAAGGTATTTTTCAAAGAAAAGTATAAGATTTGATGGAGTGGTATCAGCATAGAGGTAGAGCTAGTGTTCACACACAGACAATCACAGGGCAAATGACACTAACTGTACACACCAGTGACCTGATACGCAGTTGGGACACTTTGTGGTGTAGCTATTGAGCCCTGATGAGACAAGCAGATAACTTCTCATGGGTACCAAGCTGTGACCCACAACACAGCCAGACACATACACTCGGTGAGTTTCTTTATCTGGGGGTGGGGGGCACGGGGGGCGCAGAGCTGAAGATAGTCTAGAAAGACCTCACTCTTAAATATCAAAACGTTTCTACTTTATCAAGAGGCTAAAGAAAAAAGTATCCATTTTATTCACTTATAAAACCCTTCGTGCTAGGAAATCAATCAGAACGTCCCAGAAAATAAACAAAATGTAAAGGTATAAATGCCTTAGAGCTAACAATGTTTTGTGGTGGACTTCAGCAGACATAAAGGTGCTACAGAAGCGCTGCTGGAGATTCACTCTTTGAAAACAAAGACGAATCACTGTTAAAATGGCAGTGGCAGCTTTATAAAAATCTGCAAAATTCTTGGCTAAAATGTGTCCCTGGCAGAAAGGACTCATGAGGGATCCAGAGACACTGGAGAATGCTGTCATTAAACCTCAAAGAACTCTCGTTAGCATTGGCATCAAAAATACCCCTATGCTGTATTATTGTTCCGAGCACCCAGACTAAAGATCACTTGACCTTTCCTTACTTAATCAAGGTTTGCTACACTTTCTGAGCCACCCAGGTGAAAGGGCCTGTTGCATCTGAATCCCTTGCTGTGCCCTGGTTTTACTTGCTAGGCACAGAAATCAGAGATTGGGAGAGTTGTTTTGGAGGTAAAGACTGACCGGCCTCAGTTTCTGTGAACTTAGGGGATCATCATGACTTCAAGAGACTGAGTGCCATAAACCACACAAGGTTAGGAAAGAAAGTGACACATCTTCTCGTGCTGATTCTGCATCCAATCCTATCCTTATCCACAAGTGCTATTCTACAAGGGGGAAAATTAGTGTTCACACTATCAGCTGGGTTTTGGTTTACAGCTTACACAGTAGAACCAAATGTTTTGATCAGCAGAGTCTTAGTTGTGTCTCAATTTGGCCAAGAGGTAGACTTGAGTATTTCTGTTGGAGACAGTTTTGTTTAGATGTGATAGCTCATGTTAAAGGTGTGTCTGATTATAAATGTGCTGTGTTTTTAATCTGTATCCTGTTGCTTCCACTCAGGAAAGTTATCCATCTTACCGAGAAGAAACTGGACCCTGTGAGCAGAGAAGCAAGTCGAGGAGGGAAAAGAGGAAGCCCACACACCCTGTACAGTAAGTAGCCCTAGGAAAAGAAATAGGTGGACTTCAAGTTCTGGCTGGTTAAATACCAACTTTGAAATTATTCCAAGACAGACGTGGAAGCGTCACAGCAGAGAAAAATGTACAAAACTGAATCTGTCCAGTGATCAAATCAAGGAAAGAGGATTTTTATATAAGGACCCAACAATCAGGAAGTCTCACCAATGGTCTGTCTATCCAATAAAGGGAAAGGAAAGGACCATAAACTCAGCCTTTGACTGTTACAAGCACTAAAAACAACAAAAGGGGAAGCCCAGTCTCACTCCTTCCAGTACAGCTCTCCCAGTTCCCACCAAATGTAAACCTTCCATAAAGGGTACTATATACCTCCACACCTCGTACTCGGTGGGGTCTCTCTTTGGTCAGCATTTCCACCTCCTCTGATGGACTTTATAAAGGCTCTGAAGAGCCTAGAGTTCCTCTGGGCAATGCAAAGTGACTGTCTCTGTTCACTAGAGGGGTAGATGGTGTGAGAGGAGGAGGGTGGTGACATGGGAGGAAGAGGTGGTGACATGGGAGGAAGAGGGGATGGTGGTGGTGGAGAAGGTAGCTTCCCGAAGGCCTTCCTCTGTAGGAATGCCTTTGTAAAAGATCCCTATGTAGACATTAACATGTCCTGGTCTAAATCTCTGCTGAGATATGGGGTTGTATGGAGGTCCACTTTTATAAACACAGTAACAACGGTTAAATGTGACAGTTAAACTCAAAATCATCCACATTCTCTGGCAAACTCCCAAATTATCCACTTCTGTCAATAGAGTCATTCTCTTCAGGTCAAAATATCAATCTCTTTCTTCTATTTAAATTTTATCAATATGCCTTTCTCAACTCTCTTTAATGTTACTGATAATTATTCCTGGATTCAGTCCTCCAACCAAGTTCATCCTCATGACTTTAAATGTTCCATAATCTATTAAACATTTAAAAAAAAAAAAAACAACAAGCCAATGCCCAAGGACATTTTTGATCCTTCACATGTAATAATTACTACCATATTTATTTGTTTAGCAGCACCTACCTCTTTTGGTAACGACACTAATTTATTCCTGTCTGCATTCAAGTTGCTCAGCTTCTTAAGTTTGCCAATGCTCTTAGGTAAAGTCTGTTAAAATAATACTTTTGTTATTAACTGATCACTAATTTTCTTAACTTAGCTCAACAGAAGAAGCAATTACTTACAAGGACTTTGAAAGTATCAACAAAAGAAAATACGTTTTGAGTATCCCGGTGGTCACTTGGGGAAATGTAACTAAGTGTTCTGAATTTCTGTTGATATGATTGTATGTTTGAAAGAAAATAAGTAAAAGGCAGAGACAGGGAAAGGTGATGCTCTTCCACTCAGGCAAGTGTGGCTTCACACCCTCAAGGATTATACCTGCCCTGCAGGTGTACCAGACCACTACAGGTGAATGGCAGCTTTGATGTGTGAAGGCCACGGGGGCAGAAAGACCCCAGTGGGCATGAAGAAAGCTAAGCAGGGCTGGTGTGCACAGCAAAGCTTCCAGCAGCAGGCTAAGCTCATGGGGGCTTCTCTAACATCGCAGAGGAATCTGAAGGTGACCGCTGTTATACTTTTATTTGTAAGCCTAAAACCACTGCTAAGTCAGGATGATCAGGGACCTTCTGCCAGGTCTAAGTTCTCGCTCTTCTTAGGCTGTCTCTCACTGTCCTGTCCACTTAAGGGAACACAGTTCATTTAACAATACAGAGAAAGGGGAGCAAGTGAGATGGAAAGGGGAAACGCAGAGGACAGAAGCGTGACCAAGAGGACAGTGAAGACAATGCACAAGACGACTGCAGCAGAGGAAAAGGAGATGAACAGAAGACCCGACAGACAAGCAAACGGAGGGCAGGAAGGGAGTGGACAGCGAGACTGGCTGCCACTGTGGTGCCGACCCTCCCCGGACAGGTGGTGTGTACACACTTTGCCCCTGGTAGGGAGAGGAGGCTTGGTCAAAGCGTGAGTCTGAGCAGTTGCCTCCAGTCCAGTTAGCAGTGGTTTTGTTCAAAGTTTTCAGACACCTTCCTCCAGCTCAGGGGACAGAGTAGTCTAAGCATCCAGCCCCCAGGGCTTTCCCGAGGGAGTCACCATTTCCTCTCCTGGGTAGAGACATCCTGCACATATGCAGCTTACAGGAAAGCTTCACTGGAGATGTGTGTGGTGTGAGTTCAGTAAGCACACACACTCTGAATGTGGACCCAAAACACTCTTCACTTACGTAACTAAAGTTAGTCTTCAGGCACTTACCAGGAGCCGGTTTTCTGTAAGAACTAATTCCGTGAGATTTTCACAATCCCCGATTGCTTCAGGCAACTGTGTGAGTCTGTTCTGATCCAACTTCAAGATTGACAGCTTCTTTAGTTTCCCTACAAGAATGTCATTTAAGCTCATTAGCCATGATTCTTTGCCTAATCACCACTTGGGCTTGTTTGTTTTTTTCCTATCTGCTATTCGTTTTCATTTTAAATAATTACTTGTTTTTTCTTCATCCAGCTTTTCAAACTGATACTGTATCAGTTTCATTTAGATCACTAAAGGTTGAGAGTCAGAGTAATTTGTTGAGCACATCAGAAAGTCAGTAATTACAAACAAATCATTTGCAAGGGCTAACTAAAAAGACTTGAAAGCCAGAAAATTTCATGAAGGACTAACAGTTGTCTACTGATGCACTCTTAAAGAGTTTTGTGGATGGAAGGGACCCTCATCTGACCCATCATCCTGACTATAATAGCTGAGTAGACCTGTGAGTGCAACAGCTCAGTGAAGACCTTAATCGAAATAGCTCTGCCTGTGCAGAAAAGGCAAACACTCCAAAGAGCTTCTGTACAGGCAGTCTTGACAGATGCCCAGAGGACAAGAGGAAAGAAGGAGCCTTAAGAGCCACCTCCGAGTCCCCAGGAGAAAGAGAAGGAAATCAAAATACACAACATCATTCAGATCCCTCCTTTCAGCTGCCGTCAGGGAAACAGCACAGGCACCTTCCGTTGCCTTCTGAGATCCTAGCATGACACCTTCCCCATTAAATGAGAAGATCCCAAACAGAAACATGAAGCTGGGCAAAGAAAAGTGACGGAAGAACTCTCTCATCTTGGGCAGAGCCATGGGGCAAAACAGGACAAGTCAACAATTAGCACATTATGTAGCCTAATCAATAACATACTAAGTGCCCAGTGGATCTCCACAGGCCCTTGCTATCAGAAGACATGCTGGTATTACACAGGGTATAGTGCAGCTTGACACCGTCCCCTTAACCCTATTCCCAGCTGGCGGTTCTACAGCCTGAAGAGACCAAGTGAATGGGGTACTTGTTTCTCCAGAAAGAACCACAAAGCAATTTGTAGCAATTATGTCTATTTTTGTTAAAGCTTTTCAAGTGAAACTGAGATTTGTGATCGTCAGCAGTTTGCCCATCTGAACTACAGGACACACTAAGCCTGCTACAGACAGCCCTTGAACGCCCACAGTAGGCCAGCTCCCCTCTGCCAATTCCTCCTATTCCAAATCCAGTCTCTATAGCACATGATGCCACCTACGATTCCGAATGATCTTTTCTACAAAGTTGAAATCCCCATCCGGTTTTAACTGGTCCTAACCAAACGTGTCTGTAGCCTAGCTAACTGCTGTCATCAGTTATTGCTTTAATTATGACCTTAGCCACACTCCTTTGCAGTCTGTGATTAGACATAGGTCCTTACAGGCATGAGGGAGCACTGTGATGGCGATACCCTGCATTTTATACTGTCTCTCTCCCTCTCTCCTGTGTGCGTGTGTGCATGTGTGTATGCATGCATGAATGTTTCAATTCCATTTTAATCATTTTAATTAATTTTTAATTTATTGATTCTGTTTTCAAAATTTCTAGATTATATAACTTTCTATCTGAGAAATTCAAACAAATGAACAACAAACAAAAAAACCACATTAACAGACATTTATTTTTCTCACAGGATTAACAGTACATACAAGGAAAAAATTATAAAAACCTCTATTTAAAATAACAAGCTCAGGACCTTGTTTATTAAGACAAGACAGAGATATGCTTTAAAAAAAAACATTTCCTCACAGCTTAAATAACACATTTTTCTATCACATTCTGTACTAACTTCTCACACTAAGTTCCTTTATAAGACAAAAATGGGGTGGGTATGGTGTGGCCTTCAATCTCAGCATTTGGGAGGTAGAGGCAGGCAGATCTCCATGAGGTTGAGGCCAACCTGCTCTATAGCCAGTTCCAGTACAGCCAGAGGTATATAGTGAGACCCTGTACAGCCAGAGGTATATAGTGAGACCCTGTACAGCCAGAGGTATATAGTGAGACCCTGTACAGCCAGAGGTATATAGTGAGACCCTGTCTCAGAGTAGGAGAGAGGAAGGGGAAGGGAGTAGGAGGAAGGGGAAGGAGAAAGGGGGATAAAAGGAAAGAGATTTCCTGGATTACCTTGAAAGGAAATACCAAAGGATGGCTAACAGATCTCTCCTAACATACTGGAAAGGATCGGCTCTATCGCTGCCCCCTTTAAAAGCACCTCCCAATGCACTCTTATCAAGAGGCCCAAATCCAATGCAGAACTAAGTTTTAGTGATGTCTGAGTTATGCCCTCCTGAATTGTTTAGGATGCTGATATGAGACGTTCTAGTGACTATTGATTTGCCTAGAACATGTCCTCTTATTTTGATTAATCACTTTAATAATTATGGACAAAAATAGATTATGAATTAGCACTTGAGACTAACAATATTGTAGGTTTTGCCAAGCCAGGATGAATAGATAGATGCATTTGAAACTTATACTGCATTAAATAGTCCCTGCTTTCCTGCTTTAAAAACAAAAAACTGAGGAGTCACATTCCCAGCACTGAACAGAGAGAACCAAAGAATTACAGAGTGAGTTCTAAAGCTCTAGGACAGCAGGTGGAACTCGGTGTCTGGTACTAGTCAGTACTCACCAATGCCATCAGGAATTGTTTCTAGCAAGTTCTGGGAAATGACTAAGTCTGTCAAAGAAGTCAGGCCACTGATTTCTTCAGGAAGTCTTTCCAGTCTGTTTTCAGAGACATCTAAGCAGAGCAAGTTCTTCAGATTCCCTATCTCCTGTAGTAATGGCACAGAAAGAGAAACACATGCTTGAGGCTGGCATAGCACAAAGGAATTTGTTATGGGGATTTTTCACAACCAAACTCCAGGTTCACACCCCCGGGGCAGGAGCACCTAAGAGCTGGAGGATGGGATGAGTGCCCAGAAACACTGTCCTCTGAGTGTGCACTCAAGAGCTCGGTCAGATGTGGCTACCTGCACAAGATGAAGCTGGGCAAAACTCAAGCATGGAGGCTCCCAAAGCCTCACCCCAATGAGGAGCTACTGGCAGTGGATGGCTGCTGGGGAAAGGGTCATTTTGTTTGGGAATGTGGCCCAATGGTGGCGAGCCCCACACCCATGTGCATCTGGGCATCATTGGACTCGGTGGGTCTGAAAGAAAAAGGAAATAAAAGAGAACACGAAGTTGGGACAGGAGGAAGCGGGATGAAGGGAGTTGGAGGAAGGGAGCCGAGGGGAGATATGGTCAAAATATAGTGTATATAACTGTCTTTAAAAGTCCTTAGTTCTTGGGCTAGAGAGATGGCGGGGCTACTCTTAAGAACAAGGGCTACTCTTCCAGAAGACTTAGGTTCAATCCCTAGCACCTACATGCAGGTATATAATCATCTGTAACTCCAGTCAAAGGGGCTCCAATTCCTTCTTTTAGCCTCCAGGGGCCCTAAACAACATGACAGATAGCCATACGTGAGGGCAAAACCACTCACACATAAAATACTAAAACGAGATAAGATAATTTAAGGTCTCAGTTCTAAGAATGTTACTTTAGCACAAATCTAGGCATAAATACATGAGTAAATTTCTGGACCCCTTTGTGACAAAAATGATAAACTATATGAATCAGAGCCAGGGGGTGTGAAGGTGGCTCTGGATTTAGAACACTTCATATATAGGCAAATGAAACTTTTCAATAAGCACTTACAGAAGGATCCACTGGAGTTTCGATTCCTTTGTGGTTAGAATGCCATGTCACACGTCATTTACACACATCTGCACAGACACACACTGTCCCCTTTATTGTCAGATGGCTAGTATCTTACTGCACTCCTGACATTTCACAGTATTCCTCCCACCCAAGAGTTCTCTCCTCAAGGATTCCATACACACTCCAGTGCAATCTACGGGTCAGGCAAAGGCTACAGCAAGTTGCTTATCTGCTTCTCTTTCTGAGCTTCTGCTCCTACCTCAGAAGAAGAGTCTAATTAGCTTCTCAGCTCTCTTAGTCAGTGACATCACCATAACCTTGGCAGCGTTGTAACAGTGACAACTCAAATTTTAGATGAGTGCTTCCTTCTGGTGTCAGACTTCCTGGCCTTGATCTGTCACTCCCCACCCACAGCTCACAGTCCCATCCCTACTGGGCCAAACAGTCAAGTGGGCAGTGTGCAAACTGTTTTAAAATATGACCGCCCACACGCCCACACCGTGAAAGGGACAGAGCCTTTGAACACTCTAGATTCAAACCCTGCGACAGAGGAGGAAGTAAGTACGGGGAAGGAGCATCTGTTTCGAGGGGGAGGCTTTTCTACAGAGAATTTCTCATTTGATCTGTCTGAAACCACACCTGCTTGCTGGACTCCACTCAGGTGACTACCCAAGGCCCGTATGGTTCATCTAGAACATGGGTCTCACAGGTGTCAACAGCAGAGAGCCGACTAACCACGTGGCACACCAGTTAAACTGAGTGTGCTCTGAGGGCGCTGGGAGCTCTTAATATTGCTTCTCCATCAACCACCACAGTAACATGTAGTCAAAATTACCTCAAAGCACTTGGGCACATCACTAATTAGTAACAGAGATTTATACTGCCAGAATTACGGCTTTTGTAATTTATTGTAATTTATGGCTTTTTGTAATTTGTAATGTATGCTGGCTTGAAGTAAGTTATATTGGGCAGTAAGATGAGAAGAAAGACTTATATGTCTTTAGAGGTGGTGGGCTATACTTTTCCATCTCCCTGTGGCATGACGCACAATGGTGAAAGCTCAATGTGCTTTTTAAACAATGCTCTTTGTCCTTGTGATCCTCTAGAAAGATCCATAGATGCAGAGAACACACACAGTTTACTGTTGCTGCTATACACTTTTAGAGAGAGACACACTGAAGTTCCCACTAACCTGAGGTAATTCAGACAGTTGATTTCCATCCAACCAGAGATCCTTCAGATGTAGGAGCGCCCCAATTGATTCTGGCTGAAACAAAAGGTAACATTATAGTAACAAGGTCCCAGACCTCTATCTTCCATTATGGAAGGAAGACTCATCAAATGGGAATAGGGTACCACAGCTGGGTTAGTTGTTACCTCTCTTGTACCAACACTGTCCCTGAAACTGCCCCAAACCTAGAATGTAAATCCATGTTCTAGATCTCTAGTCCTGACTCTCCCCAAGCCACATTTCCTAACCACTGTGAACTGAAGTCCATTTCTTCAGTGTCTGAAGCTGAAGTGTCTCCAAGCTATGCCTGAAGAAACACATTTCCAGTGACTCCTCCAAACCATCTGTGATCTTAATGACAGAGAAGCATCAAATCTCTGGGATACATACTTACCAAATTACAGATTTCATTGTTTCCTAAGTCAAGTTCTTCTAGTCTCCTTAGTTGGGTAAGAGAGCTGTCAAAACGACCAACAAGAAAAACACTCAGAGAGACTCAAGGCACACAGAGGACTAACACACTTCCTTTCTTGGACTAGTTTTTAAAAGCATGTGTACATTTGGATGGGGAAGGAAGGACTACACTTCCAGTCACTGCACAAAACCCCATCTTATTTCCCCAGAGACTCACTCAGGAAGATAGGTAAGAAGATTCTCTCTCAGTTCCAGTGAAGCCAGGTTATAGAGACTAGAAATGCAAAGAGGAAACCGGTGTTAAGAAAACGCCTTCGATATTCCCAGTCTCCCTCCACTGTCCACATCTCCCACATGCCGCTCTTATTAAAACCTTTTCTGGTTACTCCTCAGGATAAAAATATTTACCACTACCACCCAAACATACTCTTTACTTCCCAAGTTTCCCTATAATGGCATTAATAAAAGTACAGTGTTTTAACCCACAAATTCCTTATACACTAGATATGAGGAAATATCTTACTAACCACTAAAGATGACCACTCCCTGAACTAAGACAGCAGTCAACTACGGGCCTCTCAACTTCAAAATGTTAAAAATGTGATGAAGAAGAAGAGTGGTGCCTGTAATCTCAAGGAGCTAAGAGTTCTTCCCACTATCAGTGAACGATCATGCCTGTTGTAAAGCAGAGTGCTTTAGTGTCCGATGAGATAGCTCAGTGCATGAAGGTATTTGCCACCAAGCCTGACAACAAGAGTTCAGCCCCCCTCCCCCAGAATCTGCTGGTGGAATGAGAGAACCAATTCCTGCAAATTATTTTCTAACCTTCACTGTGGCATGCTGTATGGAGTTGGTCTTGTGCTGCTATGTATTCAAATGGTAAATACTGGCCCCCCAAGATCTTGTTGCACCCCAGTCAAGGAGATCCTTACATACACCAAATGATGCTATGTAAACCTTTGCCTCCCAAGTCATCCCTGGCTCATTAATAAAGATCCCTATAGCTTGGGCTAGGCAGAAGAGATGGGATGAAGTTCCCCAGCTTGGGGTTCAGGGAGGACCCACGAGGAGAGCGAGGAGGAAAAAGAAAGGAAATCGCCATGGGGTAGGTGAATCGTGAGGGCATGACCCTGAGGGATGGCCTGAGGGAGTAGGAACAGCCCAGGTGGGACAAGGCAAGTGACATCATGGGGGTCATCACAGGAAAGGGGACAAAATAGCATAGAACATTGATGTCTGCTCAGCTCTACTGCTTTTAAGCTTATTATAAATCTAAAGGCTCTGTGTCTCTTTATTTGAGAACTATATAGTCTAACCCCTAATACATAGATAAAAGCAACAAGGGTGTGTAGCAAATCCCCATAATAATAATCACAACAGAATGCCCCAGTCCAAATAACTGTAATAAGTTATAATGATATTTCTTATTTTTTATTACCTACAAATATTTTTTTAAAAAAAAAAAAAGACAATTAAACCTAGGTGTCTCATCTATAGAAGTCAAGTGCTCTATCCCATGGCCATCAATTACCAGGGAAAATACATCCCTTTAATTTGTTCAGGATAACATATTAGGAGGCTCTGACCACACAACTGACTTAATACTGTAGCTATACTGACACCACTCTCATCTTTACTAAACTCCAGAATGGTGCTCTTTGCAGCAAGACTAAAATAAGTCTAAGACTAAAATAAGTCTAAGAGTACCAAAATAGTACAGGCTATGGCTGTTCCTCATGGTTGCCTCCCAGAACTCAAAGGTAACATCCTACTGCTGAGACGGCACATACGTTGGGCACAGGGTTTGGAGGAATTGAGCTGGAACAGACCTGAAAGCCTCTTCCCTGAGGATTAATGCTCATATCTACAGGTGTGTCGCTAAGCTTCCAATGGGGAAATCAATCACTAGCCCTACACTGCTGTAAAGCCTACAAACAGCAGTGACTGGCTGGACAACATGTCTCCAAGGGTACAGTTGTGGCATTTATATCTTAAGGGTAACCAACAGCTGTATAAGTGGGCTAAGTCACTGTCAACTGGAGGGAATTCATTTCTAATACTGTAAACCTAAGACAAACACCCATGGCTTGTGAGGATCCTTGAGGAGAATCTATTACTGCCGCCTTCCGTATCCAGTGTAATACTGTCTACATCTGTAAGTAACTATTAACTCTTATTCTTCATCAAAGATGATGCTTTTTGCAGCCAAAATTATTTCAGAAATTCATAGGTGATCAACATAGAGAAAGCAGTGGGGTACTCAACCACAAATGATACATCTACAACACAACCCCTATACCGAAGGCTCAGAGAATACAATGAGAGAGGGGGCAGAAAGACTGGAAGAGCCAGAAGGAGGACCAGGATGGCTCTACATATGACAGAAGCTGCAGCCATGACATCTTAACAGCATGGCACCTAATCAAGATCTGACAAGGACGCTACCCGTTGGCATGCCAATGCAGATGGGAGGAAATCTCCAAAGGACCCACCCACTCCTGGATAAAGACCTACAGGCAACTAATGGCTGCTGAAAGAGAGAAAATCAGTCTTGTTCAGGGATGAACCCATAAAATATCCAATCTCCAGTGGTCAGCCCTAAACAGAAATGCAGACACACAGGAGGAGTACTCAGCAGAGAGATGACAGATTAGATAGATAGATAGATAGATAGATAGATAGATAGATAGATAGATAGATAGAATTTTTTACAGGATGTGTGTGTGTGTGTGCATAAGAGGAGAGGATTGAAGAGTTGTAAATCTGAAAGGAAGCAGAGGAACTTGGGGAGAGTTGGAAGGGAAAAAGATAAAAAAAATATGTAAATACAGTACTTGTGTACAGAATTTTCAAAAATTAAAATACTAAACTAAAAACAAATATATATTTAAAATTCTCCTTAAATGAAAGTACATGGCATACTTCTCACGTATATCTAATACCCAGGCAAAACCATTACTAAGATGTCTACAAATTTGAGGCAGTGTTCCAACCCTAAACAGGACCCCACTCCCAACCCCAAAGGAGCTCCTAGTTTCTACGTTTTGGGAGGGGGAAATGCGGATAGAAAAGACACAACAAGGATGTAGACTGAGGTAGCCTGGGTTGGATTGCTCAGAATGCTTGTCACCTCTGCTGAGAGTCTCCTGAGCACCTGCGGTTACTCAGGTGCAACAACTCACTCAGAAGCCAAGTTAGACTTATACTCGCTGCTAACATATGTACAAATAACGGCCTTTCTGGAGTAATGGCTCCCAGCAATTAAAAATAAAGATTTGGACATCATAATCATGTATTAGATATGCAACCTCATGATGAAAGCCACTGTAAGTCTGAAAGGCTCAAATCCTGGCCTGTTTGGTTGAGTTATTTCATTACTAGATCGCAATGGCTTCTAATACACTGTGTCTGTTATGGTGATTAGGGCTTAATACATTCTTCCTTTCAAATTTACAGGGCTAGGTTTTTGGGTTTTGTTTTTTAAAAAAACAACAACAACAACAACAAACCTTGAGACATCCCCTTATCCGTAGTTGGGTACATTACAAAACACAAGTACCTGCAGAAAGCTCACAGTACTCTCACCTCCTACCACTGAAATCTGAGGTCAGACCCCAGGAAGGTGAGACGCTGGCAGGGTCATTTTGTACCTTCCATACAATGCAATTCATGACTCATAAAACAAGGGGCAGCAAACAAAGAAAAGGCTTTGGCTAGATTCTCCGTCCTCCTCCTTGAGCCCAAAACTCAGTATGATCTGGACAAGCCATCCTCCGTTGGAGAACAGTGGGCTAACTTGAAACCACCATGGGCTGGATTCCCAATAACATCTTGTCTTAGAATGTGCTAGACCCAAGTACAGGACCTACCACCCCAAGATGGAGCATGATCTCCCGACTGCTGTGGCGGCGTGGACATAGCACAGGGTCTGTGTAAGAGCAGTTAGACACTGATACAGAAAACAATCTCTTTCCTTATCTCCCAGAACACAGCATTAATATAGTCTCTGTTCCCACCAAGCCAGCACACTCAAGCAGTCTCATCTCTTACAGAACCTACAGAAGTATGTGCTACTGAGGAGAAGGCGTGATAGCGCCCACCTTTAGTCCCAGCACCCAGGAGGCAGAGACAGGCGGATCTCTGAGTTCAAGGCCAGCCTAGTCTACAGAGCTAGTTTCCAGACAGTCAGAGAAACCCTGTCATACACACGCACACGTACACCACACGGAAGAAAAAGTAAAAATGTGCTACTAAGAGTGAGGTGCTGCTGGGCTGGGAAGGGACTGTAGGCAAATAATGCTCTTCAGTTCATGCTCTGAATCAGGACAGTTGAGAGAACTCAGCATGCATCTGTTACTTCAGTAAAGGATGCTGTTGCCAACATGAAGACCAAGCACTGTTAATAATTTATAAACATGATGAAAGTTAGATACTTAACATATATAAAGTATTAGTTTTTAACAATTCTACTAGTCCTAATGATATTGGCAATTTACTCTTTGATGTATTACTACTGCTGCTTTTCAGGGAAAGAGGCTGAGCAATGTGTCACACAACTGGGGGTTAAAGGCCAGGCAGGATCACGAGTCTGCATCTGCTCCACTATCCTGCCTCTCACTCTGGAGCTGGGGAGTGAGCCTTGTGAACTGACAATGTATATACATGTATGTGCATTATATATATAAAGGCATTATATACATAGACATACATATATAAGTGTGTGTGTGTGTGTGTATCTTTTAAAATCCACATGCTCAATAAAAGGTTTTCTTTCCATACTTATTCCTTTCTAAAGCACCCTTACAATTACTTTTCAAAAGACTTCTTAACTAGAATTTTTATTTATTCAAAGATAAGCAGGCATGACTCCACAGTCTTTTTTAAAGGGTTAAAAAAAAAACCCCTGTGTGTATGTGTGTGTGCATGTGCGTGCACACCTTCCTGAATCTATGTTCACCATGTGTGTGCATATGCCTGCAGAAGCTAGAAGAGGGCACCAGGTCCCCTGGAACTGGAGTTACAGGTGCTTGCAGACTATCCATCATGTGGGTCCTGAGACTTGAACCTGAATCCTCTGCAAGAGAGAAAAGTGCTCTTAGGCAATGCGCCCTCCCCCCCACCCCCCATAGCGAACAGGAAACTGATGCCTCCCATGCTGCCCTTCTCCAGCACAGATTGTCTTTTTTTTTTAACCTTGTACATACTGTATTTTTAAAACTGCTGCAGTGTCTCATTACCCACACAAATCTTAATTTTAAAAATCATTCCCTATTAATAAGCAGCTCATCTTTCAACTTCGATTCCTAGCAAGTTAAATTTCTGTGCAGTCCTGCTAGAATGGCCTCATTGTCCTGTAGGACACACGAACTACATCTTGCCACTAGCACTAGCCCTGCCTTCAAGCAGTGGCAGGGTTCAGAAGCTATGGAGCCTGCCGGAAGCACAGGAAGCAGGCCCCTGGTTTGATACAGTTCAGAATAGCAGAGCAGAAGTTACACCCTCTCTAAGTCAGAATGGAGGCTGACTGACTGTATTTTTAGGATTCTATTTCAAGGGGTTGAATGAATGGTTATTTTGAGAAATTTATATTCTTTTAAAACTGTTTTAAATACTCATTTAAATCCAATTTGATTCTTCTAATTTTCATTACCAAGTCATCTAGAAAACAGAATGAAAGATACTTAAACCAAACAAATGGCAATATATTGCAAAATCATATATATAACATATAAATATATATAGTAGCAATTTGAATGAAAAAAAAAAACCAGAAAACAATTCTGCTGGTCAAAGTATTTACTTTTGCCTTTGAAACAGTATTTTATAGCAATTCCCAGACCTCAAAAAGGCATTATTTAGTACGGCAGTTTTCTCAAAGCTTTTTTTCTCTTTTACCACACACAGCGGAGCTGCCCAGTGCTAGTTCTGTCAGCCACGGCCCCGGGGCTGACTTAGTTCAAGTCCACTGAAATCAAGGTCACCGGCTCCAAGGTCACCAGCTCCAGGGGCAGCACATACAAAATCCTACCAACACGTTCTAGCCCAGCCTGCCAGAGAACCCGAGGCCTGCCTACTCGTTCTATTTCTACCACCAAATTATCATAATTACATGTTTACTGATAAGAACTCTTCAGTGACCGATGTCTGTGCTGGGGACTACACTAGCAGGACATAGACATTTCTGCTACTCTAAGCAAGCGACACTGTGAGGAGAAAATTTAATCAAAGGAGTACACTTAGGCTACCTTCCTTTTTATAGCATTAATTTAACAGCAAGTAATAGGAACTTTTCATGGCAAAGTTACACAAGCCCAAGACAAAGCAGCACGCTGCCCAGTGCTGGGCCGCAGGCTTCCCAGGCCCTCAGCATGCTCTGCTAGTTCCTACTGGGGTCTTGTGCCCCACAACCTTCACCCCCCACCCCACCTCCACCCCTACGCCACATCACTTGAGCACCACAGAGACTGTCTGCGTGTGTCTGCTTGCTTGCCGGGAGCAAGTCATTTGGACCTCAGGGCAATTCATCAATGATTAAATTCTTTCTCGAGTGTACTAGCCTGTGTTTTTAGCACATTTCTGCACAAGCTATGCAAACATTATTACTAATTCCTGAAAATGTTTACCTTCTTCAAAAGAATCAAAGTCATTCTTGTACGGACATGTTTTTAATTCTTTGGAGTACATATAACTAGGAGAGTTCATTAAAATTCAATCCTCAGTCTTCAAGCCTGTTCTACCCTTCAGCCTCTAACAACTACCAGCTTCTTTCCTTTATAGACCTGAGCACACTCGTCACTCTGCATAGACAGGGTTGGATGGATGTACCCTTTAGGGTCTGACTCTTCTCTCTCTTTTTTCAGTATAATTTCAAGGCTCATTTGTGCGGTAGCATGTAGCAGTACTAAATTTCTTTTGCAGTAGTTTACTTGATGGATGCACAGTCACTCACGGATCCAAGTTTGAGTGGTTTCTACCATGAGGGTATTATGAAGAACACTGCTATGACCTCACTGACAAATCTGTGTATGGACATGTCTTTAATTCTCTGGAGTACATTCGACTAGGAGAACAGCTGCGTTACGTGGGAACTGAGCTCAGTTTTGAGACAGAACCTGCCCAAACGGCTGCAATGGGGCTGCACTGCTGGACTTTTCCACAAGCAGTAGGTAAAGGTTTCAACTTCTCTCATGACCTAAAGCATTAAGACCATGGAAAGGAAGAACCAATAAATGTGCTCCCTGGTAGAAGAGTGTGATTTAAAAACAGCAGTATCTGCAGGGAGCCGTGTGATCTATAGCTGACTCGACCTTGACCATCCACAGCAACGCAAACACGAAGGTTACTTATCACCTCTCTGCAGAAGATGCTAACGGCGCTCAAGGTGGCTGGTGCTAGCCTAGGGAGCAAGGGTGCTGTGGCGAGAGAAAGCACATGCGCTTGGGTATGCAGTGCATGCCTCACTGCAGCTGCCAGCAACACCTTACCCCGTTCCCTACTTCCCTTTAGTGCACGAACATTAACACAGCTGCTCCCACTACGCTGGAATTAGCTCTAAGTTTTCCGGCAACAAAGGCAGAGAAGTAAATGTGATAAATATCAGAACTGTTACTAAAATGAGAAAAGCTCCCCATTCTTTGGCAGATATGTTTCCCTAAAAATAACCCCCTTTTTCCTTTACAGCTCCTTATATCAGAGAAAGTTAAGCAATACTAATGACAATACTTATTCTTCGTGAGAAGCTGTACTTTTCATAGTTATTTCATCATAACCGCTTTTTACAGCAGCTGAGTCCAGGGCATTGCATCAGGACAGGCTGAATGAGTGGTTATGGCAGAGCTTCCAAGAACTCTAAGCCCAGAGCCTATCATGACTCGCTGTGCTGAAGGAATGAATCTCATGTGCTCTGTTGTGTGTGTTCACCTAGCAGGTGAAGAGGAGTGCCAGCCAAGGTCCCTGCTGTTAACGGAGTCTCACTGATGCAAGTACATACACTGATTATGAACATGCAGTTGAACCCCCAAAACCTAGCCTTTTCTGTTTAGACACAGAACCAACCAAGGCAATTACAGTACAGGAAGTAAGTGACTGCTCAGGGAACCTGTGGGTCTGGAATTGAGCTCACTGCTACCAGTCACTACAGAAGGTGTGGCAAACCAGGAGGCATCCAACCTGTATATGAAGAATATACTTCAGCCAGTCTGGAAAGAGAGGCACTGGATGGATTTTAAGGTACATTTATATGAAAGGCTTTGGAGTTCTCTGCTTGGTCCATGCACAGATATACACCACAGTAAATCTGCATAGCGCATGAAGATACAAAGTTCACAGGATGCCTGAAACTCAGTCCCAGATTTAACTAGAAAAATGTCTGTGGCAGATTCTTCAAAACTAAAGCTGACCTGACACAGAGACCACCCAAGCACTGGTTATCACTTCTCAAAGTGATCTGGGAAGGCTTCAACGGAACTTACTAGAAGCCCAGAAAGACAGGCTTCGAGAACTGCCGCTACACAGCTTAGCTGTAGCAGTCTACAATAAAAGGATGCTCCCCACACACCTACAATATACTTTTATAGTCCTTAGATTTATTATTTTAAGCATAATACATTATGCACCAATATAATATTCATATTAGAAATATGACAGGTCTTATTTTGTGGCCCTGGACACCCTGAAGCTCACTACGTAGACCAAGTTGGCCCTGGTGCTCACACAGGTCTTCTGCTTCTGGGATTAAAGGTGTACACCACCACATTCAGCTAACAGTTTATTAAAAATAAACTCTACCATGTGTGCTCCTACAATGCTGCCACTGTCCTCTGCACCTGAGAGCACTAGGCTACCGATGCTTATTATCTTTATGCACATACAGCACAGGCAATGCTTAATCTGTCAAACATTTTGATTTACATTTGGTAACAAAGCAAGAAGGCTAGGAGTTCCTCTCACTTCTGGACTGTAAGATTAAAGAGGACACTCTGCAAAGGCAGATGTAGGCCTAACGTTTTTTTGTGTAGTGTGTAACATTATCCTTGTGTTATTCAAATGCTGATTTCTCTGCCCTCATATCTTCCTTCAATCCTGACATGGCATTGTAATGCTTATGTCAAGAATCTCCTGTCTGAAGTTTGCGTAAACAATTCTTGCTATATTAGTTTTTGCCTTGTCAATACAAGCTGATCATCCAATGGCTAGGCAGAAGAGCGAATAGGGCAGAACTTCTACCACCTAGGGGAGGGAGAGAGGGAGAGAGATTGAGATCTGCCACTAGGGGATAAGAGAAAGAGTTCATTGAGTTCAGCTGGAGAATGGAAGGCCACAAATGTACATTCTGCCACTAGGGGATAAGAGAAAGAGTTCATAGAGTTCAGCTGGAGAATGGAAGGCCACAAATGTACATTCTGCCACTAGGGGATAAGAGAAAGAGTTCATAGAGTTCAGCTGAAGTATGGAAGGCCACAAATGTACATATCCCTGGGATCTTGGATGGGAGGTAGTCAGATTAGCTTATGGGGTTAAGACAGATCATTAGACTGTTCAGGTATTGGGGTGAAGCTTGAAAATAAATCTTGGTCTCTCTGTGTTGCTACTGAGAACTAGCTAGGATAAAGAAATACAGTCACAGTATTCATTTACTATATACATTTATATTAAAAATAACATTTACAGGCAGGTGCCTCTGTTAAGTCACCATGCCAATTTTTACACTTTCATCTGTTATGGAAAGGTCTTTGTCACGGTTCTATTGATAAATTGCCATATTCTCTGCCTTTTTTCTTTCTTTTTTTCTTACGGAGTTTGAACATGGTATTTCTTAGCTGCTCATATTTCTTCTCTAGGGAACCCTCTGTTCTGTTCGGATCCATGTCCTATTTTTTAATTGGGTCATTTTCCTGACTCTGTTGCCGGAGTTCTTTGTATATTGTGGACACTTATCTTCTGTTAGCTGGCTCAGTCTCCCTCCCACTCTGTGAGCTTCCTCTTCACGCGGGCTGCTTACTTCCTTTGCTGTACAGGAACTTTTTCATTTTATGAGATGTCATTTGCCTGGTGTTAGCCTAAATTCCAGAGCAAATGGGAATCCAGAATTCAGTTCCCAGCACCCATCTCAAGCAGTTCTGGAGAGCCCAACACCCTCTTGTTGGCCTCCGTGGGCACTCAACAAGTACACAGTACAGACACAGACATAGGCACACACATATTAAAAAAAAAAACTCTGGAACAAAATAAAATTTTGAAGCCAATCAGACTTCTTACAAATAAAAATTAGCACCAAAGTTTATATAACCATTAAGATTTAGGAACAATAAGGCACTGTTGAAATGGCTCAGTGGTTAAATGCATGCTTGCTAAGCAAGAATGGGAATCAGGATCCCAGAATTTATGTAAAACGCTGGGTGCACCCAAAGGTATGCCTGTAACTCCAGAGCTGCGAGGGCTGAAGAGGGGAAGTACCGGGGATGGCTGGGCACCAGTCCAGCCCCGGGCTCAGCGAAACCCCGTCTCAAAGGAACAGAGAGTGATCGAGGATAGAGCAGAACACCACAGTCCACTGTCCCCTGGCCTCCTCACACATGCAGTGTACACACGGAAGCACACACGGGCAGTAAAGAACAAGACACAGGAGCAACTGGACACTCAAATGGAAGGCTGGCTTTGATCTTCCTTGAAGGTGACAACTGAAGAATGGACAGCCCCTTGCTGTGTAAAAGCTGGAAGGGGACAGAGCATGAGGCTGACAAGTCTGCAAAAACTTACTTTCCAATATTCTCTGGCAGAGACTGCAGCGAGATGTCATTTACAGAAAGACATGTTAAGTTCTGTAGCTCAGGAAAGCTCTCAGGCAACCTAAAACAACAACAACGAATATGTTAACAAGTAAAGCAGCATATACCACCTATAGATACAGACTTCCCCCATGTGCTGGCCACAACAGCTTCCTGCAGTTGCCTTCTATTTTGGAGTATTTGCCTTGTCTTCTATGTGTACTACACTCATAAGCAATAACAAAAGGCTTTGTCCACCTTTTGTGGACAGGCCATGTTACTGATAGAGTGATGCAAACACAACCCCCAAACGCGTAGATGTGCAGGCTCTAGCCACTGGTGCTCTGGAGGGCTGAGTGTCCTGTAAGAAAGATGCTGCCCCTGGAGCCAAAACTGATGGGAATTCAGCTGGGTGTGTGCATGGCAGGTTCCTTTAATCCCAGCATTCACAGGCAGAGGCAGGTAGATCTCGGTGAATTCCAGGCCAGCCAAGGTTGCATAGTGAGATCATATCTCAGACAAAAAAGAGAAGAAAATCCTAAGAAACAAACTAAAACAAATACCTGCTGAGGATGAAAACACTGCACTGATTAAAGAAAATGTAGACAACTTAGCTAGCCTGTGGGGGTTAAGCCACAGGACAGCTCGTAATGCCCACCCAGAGCAAAGGATTACGCTGCACTGATGGGCTATCAGCCAAATGCTACGTCTAACTTCTTTTTAAATTCAAGGTGTCACTCATTTAATATAACTTTATCTTTCACTGAATAATATACCCAAGAGCACTTTAATATGTCTCAAACTCCACAAAATAGTAAAAATTCAATATAAAAATCATTATTTAAATTTTATGAAGAAATTCTAGTTTAAATATTCCTATAGTAACTTGTATTTTGGGGGAACATCATGACTAATGATGAAAGGATCTCATCACATCTACAATACACACACACACACACACACAACTAGCACTGACTGGCTTTAGCAGTGAGCTCTTAATCGCTATACTTGTCTTTTCCTTTGTTAGATTCATTTGCATAAAAAAGAAATCCTACACTAATGTTTGACATTTAATACAGGTCCATTTTATAATTCAAACCAAATCCAGGTGTCCAAGAACAGGGTATCAACAGGAATGTTTTGTTAAGTTGTTAGGAATAGCTTTCTGAAGATTGTTACTTACAACTCAAAAGACAGAACTTACTTGGTCTGTCTTGACTTTTGCCAGAAGTATATATCCCTTTATGATCTCAAAAGCAGCTAAAATGTTCTTAAAGCAAGTAAAATGCATTAGCTAACTGGTCCGCCTTTCTGCCAGCTGCTAGCAGGAAGAGTAGCATGTGAGGAGTGTGTGAGTGTAGCATGGGGAGGGAAGCAGAGGCAGGGGAGGAGGTTTCAATGCTCGCTCCACATTAGCTGCACTGTCTAGAGGTCCATTCACCTAGCTGGGGATTGTTTTCCTCAGCCATAAACTAAGTGGGCCAAGTTACCTTCAGCTCACAGATAACATCTTAATTCTTTACATTAGGACACCTGCCAAACTGAAATGGCTTATCTCTAAGAATCCTGCACATATGAGCTAGGATAAAAACAGGAATAAGCTGGGTGTGCTCTAGCTGAGACAGATAATGGTGGAGGCCACAGTTGGCAGACATTAGAAAGAGAAGAGCAAAAAGTCAGAAGGTGATTAAAGTGACTGAGTGGTTAGGTCTCAGTTGCAGAAGAAAGAACTCCCAGCTCAGCAAGCCATATAAGCTGCCGTAAAGCTTGGTTCGCTCAGCTCAGTGAACATTTACTGAGTACTTCCTCCAAGAATTACGGTTGGGCTGAAGATACAATAATAAAGGAGAGAAAATCAAGTCACTGCCTCATTTCTGAGGGGGCCTTTATCAGAGGGATAACTTCAGTGTAAATTTCAAGTACTATGAAAACACCCAAACAGTGCTGTGACCGACCAGAGAGGCAATTGGGAGTGGAGGGAAAGCTTTCTGAAGACCTGAAGGGCGGGGAAGGGATCAGAACTGTCAGGAACAGGGAGCTCGAAAATGAACACAGTGCTTACTGCTCAGAGTCTGACCAAAGCTGGTGAGGACAATCAGGGAAGACACTGTCCAAGCACAGAGAGCTGAGGAGGCTCTCAAAGCCATGGATAGGGGAGCACTGAGTTTTGGGGACAGGACACTCAAGAGGTTTTGAGACAAGGGAGGAATATGTGAAGGGAAGTAGGAGGGACATAAAGTTTGAAGACAGGAATGAGTTAAGAAAGGTAGTAGGCTTTACAACAGAAAAGATTATAAATGATAAGAGTATTAGTCACTGAAATTCAAAAGAGAGAAACCAGAAGCACTGTAAAAATATATTTAATTCTTGGCAATGAGATACAGGTATAACAAAATCATTCCATACTCAAGGAGTCTCAATTTTGAAACGAAGGAGATTAATCCAGTTCAGTTTCAAAGAAGGGAACAGCTATGTACGGAGCCTTGAGAAACCCTACAAATGTACTTAATTGTCCAGAGAAACCACTAGAAGACACACCTAAGAGCTGTCTCTTCATTCCCTTATGGACACCAATTTATTTATCCTGGCAATACAGACACCTGAAGGCAGGTGTCAGTGGACTCCCAACTCAACCAGGCCACAAGGAGTCTTGAAAGTGCCCATCAGCCACACCCAAACAGTGTTCTGTGAAACAGCAGGAAGGGCAGGCTGCATTAAGGAGTGAAGTGGGGGCAGGTGGCCATACTCAGCATGATAAGCCTAAAGAACCCACAACTACTGCAAAGTAAGAGAGCCTGGCATTCAGAGCTTGCCTGTGAGTGTTTCTTTTTATAAAAAGTTGAGATAATAAACGTTTCATTACTGGATATTACATGAGAGTTGAATAAGACTTTTCAGGCTGGGGATATGGAAAAGCTCGTGCCTGGTAATTATGCAGCCCTCAAGTCAATGAAGACACGCGACTTCCTGGGTAAATAACTTCCTGGGTAAATAACTTCCTGGGTAAATGTGCTGGAATCTCTCTGGTGTCAGTCTTAGCCTTAGCCCAGAAGACGAAATAAATTGGGAATTTATTTTTATGTTATTTTTTACCTCTCTCTCTCTCTCTCTCCCTCCCTCCCCCCCATCCCCCCTCTTCCCCCCCTAACACACAGAGCACATATATGTGCCATGGTGCACGAGTGGAGGTCAAACGACAACCCACAGGAGTCAGTTCTCTTGTATTACGTGGGCCCCAGGAACTGAATCCTCAGCACAGCCAGACTTGCTGCTAAGTGCCTTTACCTGCTGAGCCAATTCACCTGTCCAAAAGAGAATCGTCTAAGCTGCAATTCTTTATGCTGCTCCAGAAATGTACTAACCCCTGCGTTGTACTACCCTTCTCCACAACCCCACCGGCACCACAGTGTACCTCCTGCATTGTACTACCCTTCTCCACAACCCCATCGGTACCACAGTGTACCTCCTGCGTTGTACTACCCTTCTCCACAACCC
>NW_021604676.1:4303630-4351668 GCF_004785775.1 Grammomys surdaster
TACTACCCTTCTCCACAACCCCACTGGTACCACAGTGTACCTCCTGCATTGTACTACCCTTCTCCACAACCCCATCGGCTCCACAGTGTACCTCCTCCATTGCTTACTTGGCTCCCGCTGTTTATTTAGAAACATACATTTGGAAAATCAGCCATTTGGCAGAGACAGCACCCATCAGGCTCCTCTTAGATGCACCACTTGGTTGCATACTGTGCTTGGCCATCAAGCATGCTAGCCACAGTAATAGAATGTGAGGTAGAAAGGTTACCTGGTGAGTGGGTTTCCGCTGAAGTCAGCTACCTGCAGTGCTTTACAGAAGGAGATGCTTTCTGGAATTTCAGGTATATCTGGAGGAGCAAACAAAGTCCAGCAGCAGTGTTAACATTTTGTTATTTTCAAGACAAAACCCAGATACCATTACCTCATTCGAATATTGCCTCGGCTTGTTACAACTGTGTTTCTACATTTCTTCAGAAAATGTGTTCTTTAAGGAAGCACACTAAAAATATATAGGCCCAATGAGCAGAGGTTCTGGGTTTAATGTTTTAGCTCACACAGTTGAAAAGGTGCCAACGGTTTATGCTGTCAGTTGATGTGTGGGTTAAAAGATGGTCCAGTGTGAAAGCGCTGGAGAGGTCTGAGGTTCCTCAGCTTCATGTGGATGAAGTGAATCAAAGGCTCAGGGAGACTGGAAGGCTTGTGAGGATTTGTGGTGTAAAACCTAACCCTCCATGACACGGGGTGCAGAGCAGACGCGCCTTCCTGCACTTGCGGTGGGAGTTTCTTGCACTCCTACTGCAAGAAACAGACTTGTGAGAGGGGACGCTGCACATCTGAGGCGTCGCCATTGCTTCTGTCTATATGCAAGACCTTCCCGCAGGAGTCATGGCTGCCCAACTGGACAACTTAAATACACTGGGTCCAACTGGATCCCAGAGTAGCAGGGGTCAGGAGGCAGTGCTGAACTACCAAAGGCCAGGAGGGCGCACTTGTCCTAAAGGAGAACATGAGCAAAGCAACACTCTTAACGGTCTCACTCCTGTAGACCTTTGGCACTGGGTAATTAATCAAGATGTTCCCAGAAGTGAAAGAGACAGAAAGCGTCAGCTCCTGCTTCAGCTATATAAGCAGAAAAGCTGTAGAATAAACAAACAGCTGTCTTGAATCACGGCAACAGACATTCATGACACCTCAACAAATTTCCAAACTTCAGCTAGTTTATAGACCCAGGGCCCCGTGAGCAAAGGGGAGGCCATGTTTGCTTGAAGAATGAGCCCGCTGCAATAGTGGAAAGCTTTACTACTCTTCTACTCCTATCCTTCCTTTTAAAAGACTATAAACGGCCTTTTATACTGGGGAAAAGCAAATCTTTCAGGGCCTATTATACACTAGCTCACAACTGACACTGAGTTGAGAGCCAACCCCCCCTCCACCTCAAGCATGGTGGCCCTCCAGCTAAGGTAGGACCCCACAGAGGCAGGTAATAGGATGATTGCACCTTAATCATGTTGTGACTCCAACTGCAGCTGTTGTAACAGATGCTACACTGAAGTCCTGATTTGAGCTCCTATTGATCTTGCAAGTGCTTTTATCAATACCCCTCCTCAAGGACCATGAGAAGCAGTTTCTTTACTCTTCTTCCTCAAGGGTATTATTAGTTCTCCAACTCTGTGCCCTAACTTACTTCACAGATCACTTGTCTTTTCCACGTGGTATCACAACAGCCTAATTATACCGATGACGCTATGCTGTGGTGGCCAGGTGAGTAAGAAGGAAGCAACTACTCTGAACCTGTCGGTAAAGCACATATGCATCCAAGGATAGGCAATAAAGTCAATCAAAATGTAAGGACCTTCTGCCCCACTGACAGTTCCAGTGGCGCTGGCTATATAGAGACACCCCTTCTAAGGAGAAAGATAAATTGTCGCTCCTGACCCTTCTACCACCAAGAAAGAATCACACAGTGTTGTCTAGGCCTCCTTGCATTCTGGAAGCAGCACATCCCTCATTTTATGTGTTACTTTGGCCCATATACCAAGGACTTGGAAACGTGCTAGCTTTAAGTGTGGCCCAGGACAGAAGACAACTTTTCAATAGGTCCCTGCTACTGTGCAGGCTCTTCTGCTTCTTGGGCTCTATGATCCAGAAGACCCACAGTAACTGAAGTGTCAGTGGGAGACAGAGATGGTACTGCACACCTTTGGTGGCCCCCACAGTGAATCTCTGCAGGTACCACCTAGAAGTGGACAGCTACAGGATTACAACTCTTGTCTGGGACAATTCTGAAAAAAAGTGATGAAGAGAAATCTTCATAATGGGAAAAACCTTGGGTAGTGCATATAATTGTCCACTGTGCTTGGACAAAGCGACCCTCAGATGTGCAGGTAAACAGACATCTGTTAGCTGTGGCCATGTGGCTAAATGCCAGGAACCCAGAAAGATGCAGGGTTAGAAAACTGGTGGGTGGAAAATTGGTGAGAAAAGCAGCTGAGAAAGAAATACGCAGACAGATCTCTGTAATAGCAAGGAACACAAAGATATTTGTATCACGTGTAAATTGTAAACTGAGGGCTATCCTCAGCAAAGGAGAACAATAATGAGTAGGTAGGATGACCCACTCTATGGAGAGCAATCAGCCTCTTTCCCTGACTATCTCTGTCACCGCCCAATGTTCACATGGACAAAATGGCTATGGTGGCAGGGATGGAAGCTATGCATGGGTTAAATAATGTATACCTCCACTCACAAATGTGGACCAAATATATCAGCTGCAGAGATCGATACTCAGCCCCCACTGAAGACCATTCCTGGGGTGATGAGCCAAGTTATCTGGAAGCAGGCTTTATACTTAACTGGAAGGATACCAGATAGTTCTGAGTGTGGACTTGCCTTCCTGCATGTAGTTCTTCTGTCAAAATACCATCCCTTAACTTACTCAATGCCTTACCACAGTCATGATATTTCATGCAGCATTGCTTCTGACCAAGAACTCACTTCACAGCCAAAGACATGAGGTTTATGTGCCCTGATGCAGTTAGCTTGACAGAATGGTGGAATGGCCTTTGAAAGACACAGTTACAGTGCCACAGGTAGCAATAGCCTGGAGGTCTAGGGTTCTCCAGAAGGCTACACTAGCATCCATTATGCAGTATTCTTTCTCCTCTAGCCAGGATTTAGGGCTCCTGGATTTAAGGGGTAGCAGTGGGGATAGTACCACTCATCCACCATCATCATTGGTGACCCATTAACAAGATCATTCCTTCACCTCAGGTTCTGTTGGCCAAACAGTTTGATTCTAGAGGGGGTAATGTTCCTCCTGGAGGCACAACTATTCCACCTATCTGGACACTAAGGCTGTTCCCCTGGCCACTTTCAGTTCTGATGCCTTTGAAGCTAGAAATGAGTTACTGTTAGAAAGGATGATTATCCAGGCCATCAGGAAGAAACTGGACTGTTTTTCTTTCCCCACAATACAAAAAGGTATATCCAGTATAGAAGAGATCTGTGATGGTGTCTCTTGGTGGTATGATATCCTATGATTAAGGTCAGTGAGCAATTACAATTCAAACCAGGCAGGGATGATAAATGGTCCATAACCTACAGAAATTGAGGTATGAGTCACCCCTCCAGATAAAGACCCAAGCAAGACCTGCTGAGTTGCTTGCGGAGAATGAAGGAAAAACAGAATATTAGAAAAAGGTAGCTATAAATAGCAGTTAGGGCCTTATGACCAGTTACAGAAATGGACACTGTAATTGCCATGAGGGTTCTCTCCTATTTTGCTAATAACGGTGTTTTAGTTGTGTGTGGGATAGTTGTATGATGTTAGGTAGAGTCATGGCCATTTCTGTTTTCACTTAGAGAGTAAACATGACATGAGGAGATAAAATTAGGCATCAAGCTGGCAAGCAGTGAACTTCTGGTGGCTAATCTTGATGACTAACTTCATTGGGTCTAGGATTAACTAAGAAACACACCTCTGGAGAGGTCAGAAAAGGTAGTACCTGTCATTAAATAATGACGACGAACCTTCCCCAGAGTGAGTGGTGTCTTCTGGCAGCAGCCCAGCTGTGAACTGGCCTGAGGGAAGGCAGTGCTTCTTTGGCCTCCTAATGCATCTACCCTGTGGTTGCCACTCTGCTGTCCTTCCCTACATCAGAACTCAGCTTTGTCAGCCTTCTGACATGGGCCGAAGCCTTCTGGACAGAACAAGCACTGGGTTCTCAGCCTCTCCAGTGCACATCCAACCACTGCTAGACTATCCAACTCAAATAATGTAAGCCAATCTAACAAACCCCCTTTGTAAGAAATGCTCATCCTGCTAGCTCTGTTCCTGTAAAGAGCCTTGACAAATACAAAGTACTAAATTGGCGGGGGGGGGGGGTCTCTGTCAGTTATTAATCTGAAAGGGAATAAAGATTCAGAATATTAAAAAGAAACTTAAAAATGAAAACATTAAATATCAAAACAACAAATAATCCAACTAAGAAATGGGTTTTTAAAAAAGCTGAACAGTTTCAAATGAAGTTCAGACTTCCAATAAATGCAATGCTTAATTAACATGTTTAGCCCTTAGAAAAAAAGTACACAAAAAGGATTCTTATCCCATCAAGAAAAGACAAGATTACTGGTGAAGATGGGGTGGAGGTTCCTTTACACGGCTCACAGGGATGTGATAGGCCCAGTCTCTATAGAGTGGTTCCTCCAAACACTAAATACAGAACTACCAGAGTAGCCAGCTATCTAGTGTTTGAGTACATGCCCAAAGGAAGGAAAGTCAGTATACAGTGGAGATAGCTTTCTGCATTTACTACAGGACTCCTCATAACAGCCTAGTTACATAGCCAGCCTAGATGCCTACTGATGCATACATGGGTGAAGAAAATGTAGTCTAAATTCACACTGCAGACTTATTCTGCCATAAAATATAAAATTATGCCATTTGTAGGGAAATGAGTGGAACTTATGATCACGTAAGCAAATTAAGGCAGTATAACAAAAAAGAGTGCCACAGGTGGTCCTTCTTCCATGGGCTTTGTGTGAAAATAACATGGAAGACACAGGGTACCAACTAAACATGGCAGCACAGGCCCACAACCACGGCACTTGGGAGGCTGCAGCTTGGAGGTCGTGAGATCCAGGCCACCTGGGAGACATAATGAAATCCTATCTCAAAATAATAACAAGAAAGAGGAGAGGGGGAGGGGTGTGACGTGGGACGGACGATTAAGGATGTACAAGAGGGAAAAGGAATAGAACATGAAAGGTGGATATGACCAGAGCACAGACATCATGTACATGCATGCAAATGGAGGGAACCCATGACTCTGCACAATTAATAGCTTCTAATTTAAAAGCAGGCAAAGGGAATAAAAAGACATGAATCTGTCACAGGATTAGCGCTGCTGTTCTTGGAACCTAGACAGCTGTAGGACACAGGCCTGCCTTGGCCTGAAAAGTATTCTGCAGCCTGGCCAGGCCACGACAGTCCCTTCCTGCCACTATTTTGGGTCTGCTGGGTCTGTATAATGTTGGGGAAAAGAGGTGCCTTATAACTACCTGATGTTCTATCAATGAAAATAATTAGGGGAAAAAGATACATAGTTCAGGAACCAGAGTTCCATTCTATCTGGGTGTCAGGAACACCACTGAAGCCTGAAAAGATGGCCAGCACGGATCACACAAATTCCAAAAATTCTGCCCAGTAACAGTTTGGAATTCAGGGATCCCAGGACAACAGGTCACAGCTGAGTAAGTCCAGACAAAAGCAACCTATACTAGGTCTGGTTAGAAGAAGGCATTTCTGCTCCAGGTCAAACTTAGGGAATATCTAAAGTAGGAGAAGGAATACAAAGCCAATCCTGACTTCTTTCCACTGCATGCACATGCCAATCTTGGCCTTTAGACACCTATGCTCTAGACTAACAGTCTCAGACGAGAATGGTGTGAGTTAAACATAGAGTGCTGAGCACTCAGATGCTTTGAAACAAAGTCCCTGACAGCTTGGGTCCCCTGACCTCGTGCTACGGCTTTGTTAAGATAGCATGAGCCAAATAACTGTTTGGTGACATCCCATCAGTGGTCCTTAGTGAAGCTCAAGAGTAGGAGAGAAGCCACCGGCAGCTCATGAATGTGGGTTAAGGAAGGGGTGACCTGAGGACAGCAGACTGCCAGTGGAGGGTCTGGAGACAGAACTAGAAAGCTCCCTAGACATTGGCTTAGCCTAACCATCCACTATTAATCTGCGACACACAGTTTCCATCTATGACAAGCAGTTCCATCTCTGCCTTACAGTTAACAAACACACTGAAGAAGAGTGAGGTCATTAGCAGGAATATACGAGTTTTACTGTTGCTCTAATGATTTGAGAAGCAATAATGACTAAACTCAGAATCAGCATGTATGTCCTTATAAAGGTTAGAGACATTTAGTATTATATTCTTAGTAAATTAATACTTAGCGTTAGGTTTTCCATCAACTCATTAAATTACATAACCCAAAACTTTTACTTGCCAATACTATAAAAGTAAGACAAAAAAAATTTAATCTTACTTTTTATAGTTCATATCAGACATGTCCATTTACAGCCAAGAATAAAAATAACAAAATCTCTCTGAGGCATTTTGCAAGTATCAGATTTTTGTTATTTTTATTCCTCTTTTCTCTAAAATGTTAAGATAACCTTTAATTCAGATCCACTGCAAGTTATCATCATCTCTGAGTCTGAACTGCTTTTGACAAGTGGGTTTTAGCTGTCTTGGAAGGAACACACCAAATCCGCAGTTTACCAGCAGGACAGTTTCTGTGGCCTGTGTAAGGACACTCACATCGGCACTGAGTTCTGTCACAGAGCAGGCAGACCACCATTCCAGCACTGTTTGCTGGAGGCTGCTCACACAGACAGCCTTCACAACAGATACAACACTTTAGACATGATTTCAAAGGACAAACCCTGCCCTTCAGGGCAGCTACTTTTAACAAACAGGCTGAGATTCTATTCCACCCCACACCAAAGGCAAGGTGTAAGTTTTGTTTATATGTTCCTATAAGAAATAAAGGAGTCACTGAACCCCAAAATTATCAAGGTGAAGCATCCATCTCCTGATGTTCACGGCACCAATCCACCACTAGTTTAGTGATGTCAAGGAATGAAGACAAGTTAAGCTATGTGACCTTTTCCTTCTAAGCATGGGTTTTAGTTCTGGTTTCAGAACTCGGAGCCGTTCCTTTTGTGGAAGACTATGGACAGCCTGCTTTGTCTATCATGACACATTACACTTGAGTGGGTAAGTTAATTGCTCACTGTGTAACAAATACTGAGAGAGTAGTAGACCTGTTTGGAGACACAGAAGCATGAAATAAATGGTCCAAGACCACTCCACTGACATCTGGAAAAGCAGAGCTTTGGGTTAATCGCTCGGCAAGAAAGACACAAAGGTCCCATTGAAGACCTACAGGGCCACGTTTGAGACACTCCAAACACACTGCAGGGATTACAGACGACAGAGGAGTGTACATAGACAAACAAAATACTGTCAGGTTGTCGTCTTATGCAGAAATGGGGGTGGGTGAGAGGGAAGAAGGGGGTAGCTATAAGCTAATATCTAGGAGTAAACTGTCATCTTTAAAAATGATGTGAGGAGAAGCTAGATCACAAAGGCTGAGGAGCCAGGTGAGGAGAGGAAGGGGAAGAATGTAAAACAACAGCCAGACTCCAGTCTCCAAAACGGTACACATTAGTTGACTAAATGAGAAAAACGGGAGAATTTGGTAAGGGCTTCTCATCGTGATGCCGAATGAATGAATGAATGAATGAATGAATGAATGAATGAATGAATGAATGAAGTACAGAGGACTACTGTTTAATTTGAAATGATAGCCAGGACTGGAAGGCTACAAACTGTCTGTTATTAAATTATCCCAAGCATTTTTCTTACCAAAGTAAGAGATGATAATCCTATGTTGAATGCCAATAAACACAACAACAACAACAACCAGCTAAACTGCTCATCTCTTTAGCATGCATCCCACAGACACATAACCTGAGTGTAATTCTGGGCAGTACTTTGAGTCAGTCTGTGTTTTACCTAAAGTTGGTTACATGAAGTAAGGGGTAGAATTTTCCACATATGGAGGAGTCACCCTGGCACTAGTGGTTTCTACTGTCACATTTCCCATTAGAGATGGCAACTCACACAGGGAAACTTGTCATTGTCATTATCAAGAGCAGATGCAGGAATGGGTTTGGTTCAGGCAAGCTCACCTGCTCCAGAGCTTTGCACAGCTTATGGAGCTGAGCTGGGCTTTTGTCTACACATAAACAGTGCAATTCTCTAAAGGCAGGCAGCCGTATAGACCATACATCTTTAAGGTTCCCTCACAGATCCTAAGCACCAATATTTAGATAAGCATCTTGACTTTCATAGCAGTTCACTGCTCCACGGTACATCTGAGCCTTCAGATTTCAAAGGCTTCCGAGTTCTACATGCAGTCTTGTCCAGTTCCCAGGACAGTGTGCTGAACTGTCTTTCAGCTGGAGGCAGGGAGCTCCCAGCTGCTGCTTCATTCTGATTTCCCCCTATAATCTGCTTTCCACCTCTGATTCCAATTGTTCCTTGCTCCACTCAAAAAGCCAGAGAAAGGAAAGAAATTGGTGAGATGACCTCTCTGAACTGTCTGTCATGGCGGGCTTCCACTGTTGTCACTTTCCCACCAAGCCCCTCACTCATACAGGATCCCCCAGAGTCATCTCCCATCCTGGTGTGCAGCCACCCATCTCTAAGGCAATATATGTCAGTACCCAGGGGACAGGAAGCTTCAGTGGTCATTCTAATCTAAGCTTGTTTCTCCAGTCTTTCCAGTAACAGATATGTAGGTACAACTTTGTAGTCTACAGAAATAAAATTGTGTTTAAGAAAAATTACAAAGTTACACTGAATCTCCATGTCTGAGAACATGGAGTAGACCAAGCCTTCAATAAGCCTGGCAACTGGAAAGAGAAAAAAAGAGGTTTTATTTGAGGAAGGTACCAAGGTTCAGAGGAAAGTCAATTCAGTGTGTTTAGATTTTTTTCTTTAGTTGAAAAACCTAAGTAGCAGAGAGAAAACCCTTTCTCAGAAAGCAACAGGAACGCGGTCACATAGCAAGGGCAGAGGACATGGACACAGAAACTTCAGAGCCTGCCTATGTGACAGAAGAGGAACATGAGAGCAGATGGCCTCAGGGAGCAGAAGGGGGCTGTGTATGAGAAGTCTATCAGTGGAGAGGGGCCTGCTGCGATGAGTGCCCACAGGCCACAGAGGAGCACAACAACGGTAAGATCCCAGGATCTGAAGGAAATGAGCTGCTATAACATGAACCACTTCAGGCAGAAAGTGAGCACTGTGTCTCCTTGGCAATGTAAGTGGAGGCAGGGAGGAAGGGAGGCCGTGATGGCCCAGAAAGGGGCATCCTATTATGCAAAAACCATGAATTAAGCCTCAACCAGCAACAGGATTCAAACTCTACCAGGACCACAACAACCAGCAGTAAAGAGAACAAACATGTGCAGGAGATGCTGACAGGCTGTGGTGACATACTGAACACTGTGACTTTGGGAACAGCCAGTACATCGTATTGATTCATTTAGAATTATTTACTACTAGAATAAAACAAGGTCCTTGTGTGCCAAACAGGCTGGCTGATTAAGACAGTTTGAATGTTGTGCTGCAGGCTGTCTGACTCAATCCTGTTTAAAAATATCTGGGATTGTCAAACAAGACTAAATATGAATGCACTCTCCCAGTCTCCCTTTTGCTGTCACAGCTGTTCTTCTGGTAATGAAAGGGAATGGCTTTTAGCAGAATTTCTTCAAGTGTTTCCATTTATCATGGTATCCCAAGCACTACAGACACCTAGGAGGCAGCCAGCTTTGCACACAGAGACTAGATCCCAGCATCCATCTCACTGTACAAGAAGGCCGACAGGCTTGGAACTCACATGGTGCAGGGAAGAAAGCAAGACAGACACGGGCCCTTCATAAACGTTATTTTGTATAAGGCTTGTAACAAGGCATGTCACTTGCACTGAAAAAAAAAAAAAAGTCCTGCTGGCACACCCCTATAATCTCAGCACAAGGGAGGCTGGGATAGGAAACTCAGGGGCCCAAGGTCAGCTCCGGCTACACAGTGAATTCAAGGCCAGCCTAGGATACAGGGCTCGCTGTCTCAGACAAGGTTCCAACTAAGAATTCTGGCAACAAACATCAAAACAATCATTACAGTTCAGCTTTCCCTTCCCCACAGAGTTGGCGCAATCATGTCTGCAGGTACAAGGTCTTGCTTCATAAAGACAATATTAAGTACTAGGTTTCATACAAAATAACAGGAAGAAATGTAGCCATTTGCCATTCATTTACTTCTCTCCTAAAGCCAGTTACATTTTGAATATATATTCATATATGATTTTGATTAAAAGTCATTTATACCTGAAGAAAATAGCAACTACCAAAAGTGAAATAATTATATTCATCAGAATCTTCCCTTTTTGTTTAAAATTACAACTCTTTGGAATTATTCTGAGTTAATATGGTTAAAATATAGGTACTTATATATCAAATTCTTCAGGAAATTCTAATGCATGTATATTTTGATCCAAAAAGTGTAACTCCACACCTCTACCCCAACTTCTCCATGTTCCCAACTTCTACAAAACAAAAATTCTCCCTCTGACTCACCCCTGCAGTGCCCCACCCTCCACACCCCTGCAGTGGCCCACTCCCCACACCCCGGCAGAGGTCCACTCCCCACACCCCGGCAGAGGTCCACTCCTCTGATCAGCCTCCTGCTGCCTGTTTCCCTGCTCTCTTTTAAAAGCACCTCCTACCCTTCCAGTTAGGTCATGTCCTACCAAGCCATATTTGCCTGCCACACCACTATACACACTGACTGTCAGCTGAGAGACTCAATCACAGGCTCAATGAGTCACTCTTTGGATAACACACACAGTACTCTGTTAAGAGTACAGGGCCAAGAGTGAACACAGTTCTATACGAGTGCAGGCAGGAGCCATTTGGCCTAGATGAACTGTCCAGGACACCACTCTCAACTGTTTCACTACTGGGTTTTAACAAAGCACACTCTAATAGAGTAATATAACCACCAAGTGCTCTAGCAGTGAGCACAGACGGACTATCACATGTGGTAATGACAGCTTGAGCTACAGAGTAAGACCCTGCAGGGGACGGGGAAAGAAGATGAAAGGGGGGGATTGTCTTACGTAAACCTCTGAAAATACCAGGGTATTTACCTTTGCTGGTTCTCAGCCCTAACATACCAGTCTCTGGGGCCACCACCACCCAAGAAGTCAAAAGGGCAGGGTGGGTCTAGAGCACTGCCTCTAACAAGCAAGCACACAAGACAAAACCCTGCCTCCCTTGAACCCAAGACTTAGCTAGACCCAAACCACTACTGATTGAGGAACTGGCCATTAACATGGCACCTCAGTTACTCCCATGCACACTTTACCTCCACAGCCAAGCAACGTCCTCCTACAGGGACAGATTCAGCTCCCAGAGTCTGTGCGGAAGGACTGGTTAAACTGCCTGGGATGGAACACTAATGTGGATAAGAAAGCCATTCTGTAGGGGGTCAGGGGCGAGGACAGGAACAGTGGGTGGAGACTGGAAGGTAGATCTCACACAACCTCTTCTTCCTCAGAGCCTTCAGATCCCTTGGAGCTGGGGTTGCAGGTACTTGTGAGCTGCCTAACATGGGTGCTGGGAACGGAACTCAGGCCCTCCACAAGAGCTGTTCATTCTTAACAAGGCGGCCATCTTTCTAAGCCCTAAAATTAATTCTTTTAAGACGTTCTCTACCTCCAATACACACTGACATTTTTTTTTGAAGTATTCCTTAAAAGATATAGAAGTACAAGAATGGAGTACAAGAAAAGCACTCAAAAGAAATTCAAAACATGTTTACATTACTCAAAGGAATACTGTAAAAAGCTTTCAAATTACAAGTTGTCAACTGACAGATGAAAAGACACTCATGAGGGTGTTTAAGTTCCTTAAAAAACACAACAGAACTCAGGCACTGAAACTGGCACTCTCTTCAAAGCATCCATCACACAACGCTCGCTTCTCTTGCTGCCTCCCCCTCCTCTCCTGATGTCGGCACTGGATGAATGTTATGAAATACATATTGTAAAACTAGTGTTTTCTCTGTAATTTACAAAAAAAAAAAACATATTCAAGACTAAGGCTCAGAACAAACCATGTAGTGCATTCCAGTTAAATCCCATCCTGAAGATGCTATGTTGTAGCTGGGCCAACATCCATGCCCCTACAACAACCCTCACAGGTGCCACAATCCAAATTTCTGGTGGGAGAGGCAGAAGGCGAGAGTCTTGCTTTTACTGAATGGTAATTGAATCCCTGTAACAGAACCTTAGATTTTTGAACTGGCCAAAAATAATATTCTGTACAAACTGACTACCTCTTATCTGAAATGTCTGAAACCAAAAATATTTCAGATACTGGAATTTTCTGAATTTCAGACATGTACATAAGACATTGCTAGGTATCTTACTGTAATAAAACCAAAATGACCATCAACAACTCGGGGAAAGAAGAGTTTATTTCATCTTAAGGTTCATCTTAGTTCCCATTATGAAGGGAAGTCAAAGCAGTTCCTGGAACTAAAGCAGAGGCCACGGAGGAGTGCTGTTCGCTGGCTTACTCCTGGTGGCTTGCTCAGCCTGCTTTCTTATAGCACTCAGGACTACTTGCCCATGGGTGGTACTGCCCACAGTGAGCTGAGCCCTCCCATTTCAATTGTCAATCAAGAAAATGCCCTGTGGGATTGCCCACAGGCCAGTCTGGTGGTGACATTTTCTCAGTTAAGGTTTCCTCATCCCAGATGATGCTAGGTATGTGATTCCCAACCTGTGGGTGGAGACTCCCTGGGGGAGGCATATTAGATATTCTGCATATCAAACATTTACATTACAATTCATAACAGTAGCAAGACTATAATTAGGAAGTAGCAATGAAATAATTTTATGGGTGGGGTCACCACAAAATAGACTACATTAAAAGGTCACAGCATTAGGAGGTTGAAAACCACTGCTCTAGCTTGTGCCAAGTTGGCATTAAATTATCCAGCACATCAGCTGAAATACCTATAGCCAAAATTCACTTGGCTACTCAATGTTTCAGATTGTAGAAGATTTCAAATTTCAGATTTTCAAAATAGGGACATATAAGCTATCCATATGTAAACTATTGCAGATTTAGATGAAGACCAGAAAGGTCTTCCTGTAGCATCCTTTTGACCTAAATACTACTTTAGCATCTGGACCCAATCAAGAACTGCCCAGGTTCTGGTGACTCGCTCCCAATTTAAATTTAAAGTTTTTGGATTTTAAATGCAAACTTTGGTTATCTGGCTTCAGAAATGCTGTCTTGGCTGAGACAGACATATGGGATTTTAGCAAGGATTCTATGTAGGTGGTCTCAGAGCACATCTGCAGAAACAACTGCTCCAAGTGTAGGAAGACAGACCACAATCCAGAGTTAACACTTCTAGAAAGAATTCTAGCTGCCATCACCACCCTTGAAACCAGCGCTCTGCTCTCTCTTCTCTGGCTGACAACACTGAGGGAATTCTGAGTCACCGCCCTTGGGGGTGTTTTTCTTGTCTACCCTTCAAACCTGCAAGCATGATTCTACCAAGGTGGCTTGCACATCCCTGAGAACAAACAGCATCGTGTCCACCGCTGGTCATCAGGGCTCTTCCTCTACTACATGTGACCATAGCCAGTGCCTGACATGCAGAGCAGCAGTAAGTTTCATGGCTCTAGAACTTAATGTAGAAGTCTTGATGCCCTTTATAACAATTTAGAGTGTACTATAAATATCAGCTTAAAATTTCACAGATATGCAATCATCCCATTTCCACATGTTCTCTGCCACTCACCTACCAGTTCATGAGCAGCTTAAATCTTTCTATAGTTTATAAAGTACAGGCTTCATATAAAGTCTAGAGACTCTCTCTCTCTCTCTCTCTCTCTCTCTCTCTCTCACACACACACACACACACACACACACACACACACACCTTCCTAGCATCGTCCTATAATAAAAGTAGACAAACATGATGCTCTGCTCTTATTATCTCTAGAAACACAACGGAGGGGATAAAAATGGTGGCACAAATGGCAAAGCTCAGTCTGCTTGCCTGTTCATTTGTCTAATCAGACTGGGAGTTGACATTTATGCTGGACCATGTGGCAACAATTAAGAAGGAGTGATATTTGCCCACTATGATCTCAGCAGTCAAGACAGTCATAAATGAGTGAAATAAAGCCAGCCATGGTGTATGCATGCATGCACCTGTAGCTCCAACTATTTGGACGATTTGGAGAGGAGAACCTCTTGAATCCAAGAGTCAGGCCCAGCTTGGGCAGTATCAAGATTTCTATCTTGGGAAAAATATTAAATAAAATTAACTACATATAGTGGGATGCTCAACAAACAACCTTAATCACAATGGAGAAGTTTCTTCCATTGGCATTTCATAGTGACCACACTGTGTTTCTAATTCTCAAGGAAAAAAAAATCCCATTGAAATAAACCTGCAAGTACTGTGTGATGGATGCAGTTAAAAGGCTCAGGAGGGACCATCTGCCTGGGACCCTCAAGCTTTAACACAGACTAAGAGGCCTAAAATAATCATAGCCTGGTCCCTTCCACAGCTAATGTTTAGACACCAGAAAGACAACACTGACCAGCTGGTTACATGTTTTCCTACTGGGTCTACCTCACTGCAGCATCAGCCATGCCTGCACAACATACCCTCACATCACACAATGTCCAGACACACACAGGATGCAAGCGGAGTGCTATGAAATTCCTCCATCAGTTATATCTACAGCAGTTGTCAAGACACGCCCACCATTGTCAGCAACCCCATCCCTCAGTACTGCTGACCATCAGCAAACAGTAATCATGCTGTTTCCTCTGGGAAATGGAGACTACTAATGCATCTCAAGTGTTCCTCTGATCTCTCAAACTGCGTGGAAAGAATATTACAGCACAACATGGTGTAACTGCTCCCTTTGGTTATTGCAGGGGACCTCTGACAAACACGGTGGGAAGTTCAACGCACACTTTCTGCCCATTCCCTCCCACTTTATACTCAGTCCCACCTGGGGCACCCGCCCTCCTGGGTTAGCTTCCCCAGCTCCCATTTTTTTTCTGTTTCTTCCTTCCCAGTTTACTTCTCTGGGCTATTTCTCAGCAGCCCTTTAATAACAGAGCAACCCAGGGTTCTGTCCTTCCATGGGCTATGCACAACGGATTCATCTATGACAACAGACAACAACCTCATCTGCAAAGCTTCAGCTTCATCTGTGTGAGCCACTGTTCTGTCATTGCACGTCTGACCTTTCCTACAGTGGCAGGCAGCACTGCTGGCCAGTCCTCCACTGAGTTCTCCCAGGGCCTACCCCAAGTTCCTTCTCTTTGACAAAGACGTTCGTCACACTCTTCTGCCCCTCCAGCACCTGCAGCTCCTCCCCATAATGGTTTTATTCAAACTGGAACTTCAGATCTCAATAAAGATGGAGGATTCTCAGCCCTTCATCTCTTCCCCCAAAGTGTCCTTTAAATCTCAGACTCTCATATTTAGCTGCCATGGAACCTTTCCATTGTCAAAGTCACCTCACCCTCACATGCCCCAAAGTAGGATTCATCCTTTTACTGTCTCCCGTGTCTCAGGGTGATGGGTCATCTCAGGCACAAACCCTCATCTGCCCCCACAGTAGCACCCCATCTTGCAGGCTTGCAGCTAGCTGCCCTCAGGTCTGGTCCATTTAGTCTGGTTTCCCTGACAGATGCCTGGCCTCCTACATCCAGCCTGTCCTTAAATACGTCAAGCCTGCTGCTAGGTCCAGAGAGATAAGTACACCACTCTTCTGCTTCACCTCCTTCACAGCTACCAAGAGCTTTCAGGAAGATGTCCCAGGGCTTCAGCCTTTCAGATCTGTGGCTGTCTTCCTCTCTAGTGCAATCTTTCATTGGCTCCAATAATATAATTCATTTTCCCCAAATTTCCATATTATCCCAAGCTTCCTAATCCAAACCTCGTCATGGTTTCATGAGCACAGATGAGAATACTTGTCTCCATCAACTACCTCTTCCCCAGAGCTCAACTATCCTCGCTCCCAGGAAGCTGTCCTCAGCCTTCCCTGTTTGACTAACTCGAGAGCCGTTGTTCATCTTCACCCCACTGCCCTTGGCTTGGTGACTAGAAAGCCTGGTTCTTAAGGCTTAGCAACATTATTACATGAAAGTTGAAAGCAAAGTCAAATACTTGAAGGCATCAGCTATTAGTGTGCATGGCCCTTTCAATGGGCACTCTGCAAACAATACATGGTGGGTAAACAGAACCAGTTGCTTCACAGCACTTTAGAAAGTCACACATTTATCCCTGGTCTGTTCCTGCCCACATGTCCCCATACACCTTTGTGACTTCATGGCCACAGCGTGAGTGTGGCTCCCCAACAGGTTCCAGCAAGGGAGGGATCCGCAATCAGCAGACTTCAACGCTGAAGGTTCATCTTTCTATGCTCAGCCTGGTTGGCGTTTATATTATAGTCTTCTGGAACTTTTCTTGTGTGTGAGCCACACCTCGCCAGCCTTAGCTTTGACATCTAGCTCTTTCCCTTTGGTGGTAAAGTTACAGGTCTGTTCATGTTTTCTCCAAAAAGGTAAAAACTAGTTGAGTTACACCAATTGATCTGAATAAGTACCCATGTTGACACCAGAAACGCTCACAACCTGTATTAAGTAAATAAAAGCAGTATATGCACACCTATTGATGAATGATGCCAATTTTTGTGAAAGAAGTAATAGAAAGGGAAATATGAAAATATCAATAATAATTATTTCTGGCTAAAAAATATAAATTTCATATTGAGGAAGCAGAATTGTAATTTTAGAACTAGGACACCTAGGCCAGTTCTACGCCTAAATCACACAACTGGAGTCAGGTTTTAGCCTAAGCTCGGCTTTAGCATCTCTAGAGGGAAGACTTGAGCTGATGCCAGGGAGATGTTCTGAGGACTGAATAAGAAAATGCTTATGAAGGACTCCACCTCAGACTGATACACAATTAACAGTAGTAACCCTGTCAACAAAGAAGATCTACACAGTTGTCTTTTTGTTTGCAGAACTGGATCTTTCTGTCTATTGCCATCCTCCTTAATACTCTAAAAAGGTCAAACTAAAACATGGGTGACCTTCACAGTTCACTGTGCCGACCTGCTCAGGGAGGGGCTCCTCTTGTCTCTTTCGAGGTAAGAAACAAGGAAGCCTGGGGACTGATACTCTGAGTTACAAAGAAAACTTCAGCAAGGAAATGGAGCAGAGTGTTGCACAGATGCTACCGACAAGCTGTGACAACGAGCTCAGAGCCCAGGAAGCTTACAGCAACCAAGCAACGCTGAGAGCCAATGCTCTCCTGACCTCTCACCAGCCAGCATCTATGTCAGGAATCCCAACCTCCCCAGTAGTGCTCAGCAAACAGCCACACCCTTGGAAAAGAGCAAGGGGGTGGGGGGGGGGCTAGTCAGCAGTCACCAGAGCTCACAAAGTCAGAAGGGAAAGCCACACCTGCTTCTGAGGGACACTATGCTCTCTAATGGCTTTGTTTTTTCCTTTAAAGCTACAAACCATGTACGTTCTTGGATCTCCTAGAAACATATTCATCTCTTGCTACAAGAGCACCACACTACCTCAGAGGTATTATGCTGTGTCTTTCTTCACTGGACAATAGCCTGTTACTGGCCTCAAGATGGTCACAAACAACAGTGTCATCTAGTTCTAGTGTCCCTAGATGGATCTTAATAGCCAAAGTGACTGAATTAAGTAGACCCTTTGGGAAGTGAACAAGTTATGGAGAGTTTTTTCCTTATAAAAGAGGCTCCAGCCAGTTCTCTTGTCCATTCTGCCACCAAGGGACAGAGCATGAAGGTGCCATCCATCCTCGAAGCAGACAGTAGCATATCCTCACCAGATATTGCATCTGCTCTGCTCCTGAACTTCCCAGCCTCTGAATTACAAACACAAAACTTCCCGTTGCATGCAAACTACTTGGTCTAAGGCAATTTGTTACAGAAGTGTGAACAAACTAAGAAACTACCTTCTGGAAAACAAAAAAGAAAAGCTGTTTCTGTCTTCAAACTCAGAGGTAGTTCACACAAAAATTGACAACCTCATATCTCTAAAAATGTGGAATAAACTCTTAGCCTTGGCTTTATTATCTTTAATCACAAAGCAATGAAGAGTGCCACTCTTCCGTGGTTCCGTGTTTCAGTTCCACTACTAACGAGGAGTAATTTGGGGCATGTGATAACATCTTCAAACCTCAGTTTCCTTACCCATCCTGAGACAATGGTACCCCCAAGTCACAGGACGGAGGTGAAGGTAAGATACAAAGGGCAAGCCTGTGACAGTATGAGGCTTTGTCATGTCTGTCACTCCTTCAGCTGCATCTGGGCTGGGTCCTCACCCGACTCCTGAATTCTGACCCTCAGCGCTAACTTGGATTTTCATGTCCAAAGGAAAGCTGGCAGGATTAACTGCAGCCCTCACTCTTCATACAAGGTGCTGCTCTAAGCACTGCATGCAGCCTCTAATGCCTACAGTCTTCACTTCACAGCTGAAGCAAACTAGGACCTGGAAAGGCCAAAGCAATTTGTCAAGTAACAATCTGGCTCCAAATCCTTTAATGACCTTGCATTGCTTAAAGCAAGTGCTTCAAGGATTTCCCAAAGCAAAACACCAACTTTTAAACTCTATCTTAAAGTTAAGATTCAGGTTTCAAGTTAGAAATCACACTGATTAGCATAATACTATGTACTAACTAACAGTGGCCACCGATGATCTAGAGCTGACTGGTTGTATGTCCTTTCTGTGGATGTGGGAAGAGTACTACTCTGTTTTGTTCTGGGGGGCATGGGTATTTCCTACAAATGCGGGGATCACTGCTGGAAGGCAGTAACATTACCACAAGATCATGTGGCTGTGACTGTTTGCTAGGTGTGAGTCAGTTTATGCATTAACTTGAACCCAGCGCAGTGTGCCAAACTAAACTTTGTCTCTGGGTGTGTCTATGAGGATGCTTCCAGGTGAGATAAACATTTAAACAGACACAGTTGATGAAGCCAACCACAGTCCCCAACTTCAGACTCAGACGGGAATTTCAACAGTGCATTTCCTGGAACTCCAGTTTCCCCAGAGAGGAGAGCATGGATTTCTCAGTGTTCCAGACTCCATGAGGTGGTCTCCATGCACTTCCCTCCTCCTCCTCTTCTTGGTGTTCCGTCTCTGGCACAAAATGATACTATTTTGGCATGTTAAAAACCAGGCTTGCAGATGAACTTGTGCTGTACCAGGAGCCAGGGTTCCCTCTTTTTCTTCTAGTTATCTGCCTTTCCCAGTTCTTTCAGACAAGCAGCCCAAACAGGTCTCCCATAAGGACCTTGGAGACCTTGGATGACAACAGGATACCACAAGGAGAAGCCTAGATCTGTGAAGCCGTGCGGTGCAGAAGCCCTCGGCATCTACCCTTATACTATCCTTCACGTGATGCACTGTACATTCAGCAGTAATAAAGTTGCCCCATTTTGTTGAAACACCAAGGTTTCTTTAAGTTATCATCTATAGCAATTAGTGATAATTTACTACTTTAACCTGGCAAAGTCCCCTGTAACACACCAATCAGTTATCTGTGCAATTTTAGACCTTATTTCATACTATTACTATGACCTTATGAATATTAAAATTGTCAGTGGGGAGCTAATAGGTAAGCACTGACATATTTTCATTTTAAAGATATCACTAGTTCTATTAATCTATAAATGTGTTACAAATGTACTTATAATAAACATGACAGACAAGCTGGGAAAGCCACATGCTTACTGTCCAGTTCAAGTCCCAGAATTGTCTTTTCTAGCTTGACATGCTATGCAACAGTGAAAGCATGTAGCTCAGACTATCCATGAAGAAGTACCATCTAGCATTCAGCTGCCCCAAGGCTCAGCACCACTAGCCTCAAGCCAGGGTCACATGACAAAGTGGATGACCTCAAGCTCAAAGCGAAGCAAGCAGTATGAGCACTCATCCCAGTCACTATCAGGGCTGTAAGCAAGAATGCCACTATCTATAGAAATAGTCTGCATGGGAAAGAAGTCACCACCCTATGGTGGCCGGATTTTACTTCGGGAAAAGGCATTATGATTAGTTTTGCTTCCTGCAACAGCCTATTGGATATAAACCCACCAGTATTGTGGGGGTCAAAAAAAATCAATAAGCAACTTTGCATGTAAAGACTGAGGGACGGGGCCAGATGGCAGGGGGACAGGGGTGGAGGCATGGGTAGAAAAAAGAAGATAAGGATAAAAAGTGGAGAAATTCTTTAAAGAACCTGAAAATAAAAAACTTGTCCATATATATATATATATATACATATATATATGTGTGTGTGTGTGTGTGTGTATGTGTATGTGTGTGTGTAAAACACATATACTATATACTTAGAGGTATTGTTTTCAGTTATTATGGACTTGCTAATTAAAAGAAGAAAAACAGGCAATGCTACAGAAATATACTATTATTCAATACAATTTTGTTGATAATGAGACAGGGGCCACATTAGAAGAAGACTACTTTTCAAAATTTCTGTGTTCTGGTATAACATGGGGAAGTTAGGTACCCTAGGGAGATCCTTCTAGATAGAGACCAAAAAAAAAAAAAAAAACTAAGGAACCGCAAGAAAAATCAAGCAAAAAGCATAAAAAATGTTCATCAAAAAGATTTGTGGCTTAGCCTCTAAGCTATCTCTCCACCCCGGAACATGATTTTTCTACTCACAGATGCCTAATTGCTTTCTATGCTCACCTTAAAAATAGTCACAATAATCTAGAATCAAGTGCTGCTGTGGTCTGAACAAGAACAACCTGATAGGCTGATAGATATCAGAGTATTTGGTTCTCAGTAGGTGGACTATTTAGGAAGGATTAGGAGGTGTGGCCTTGCTGGAGGAGGTGTGGCCTTGCTGGAGGAGGTGTGCCACTGAGGGTGGGCTTTGTTGTTTCAAACGCCCATGGCAGGCCCAGTCTCTGCCTGCTACCTGTGAATCAGGACACAAGCTCTCAGCTACTGTTACAGCACCGTGCCTCCCTGCCTCCCTGCCCCCCTACCATGATAGTCATGGACTAACCCTCTGAAACTAAGCAAGCCCCCATTAAATGCTTTCTTTTATAAGTTGCCTTGGTCATATCCATATCATAGTATCTCTTCACAGCAATAGAACACTCACTAAGTACTTTGCTTTTTGCAAGTAGAAAGCAACACTCTTTTTTCTGTACTAACTCACAAGAAGGTACAAGCTAGGGCAGAAAAGGTGCATGAGAGAAAGCAGAAATTCTTGTAACTCAAAGGAAAGGCTCTAGGTTGTGTGCTGTCTAGCTGCCCTGCACGAGCCATGCGAGTCTAGCTGTGTGCTTCCTCTTGCTGATGTCTCTCATGGTCACTGGTAACCATGACAAGGAAACTCTCCTGGTCCAGCCACCATGCAATGTGCTAAGCACAGTGTTTATCGTGGGCCTGAGTCAGGCAGCCAGAAAGACCAGAACAACTCCATATACTGTATTCCAGCCATCCTTTAATCCACATTCAAGGAAAACGCATAGCGTCTTTTTTTCTTGATATATTTTGGTCCCTTCCTATTTGACATGAAAATTGGTGCTCATTTGTTTCAGACAAGAAGTATTCCATCCCTTCATAGCCCAGCAGAGCCAAGAGCCTATCCAAAGCAGTTCTGGCACTGATGACAGAGCCAGGACTCTGGCCCAAGGTCCTCAGCCAGTAATTCTGGGAGTAGCCTCTACTTCATATCCCCACCACAAAAGGGGGGGGCAAGCCTCACACAGCCTAGCACCTCACCTCATAATCCTTTGAAAAAAATCTTAGTTACAGACTTTCTTAGAAAGAAACACAAAACTTCTCTCTTATCTTTCATTTAAGCAAGAAAAGAGAGTCCAAGTGAATGTGTGTTTCAGTCAGCTCTAGCACGTGGTCCTGACCAGGGCTATCTGAGGATTACCCATCTTACAAGCAGAAGTGCAGAGCTGTCTGAGGCAGGGAGAAGTTAGGCTCACAATCAGGTAAGACTCCTGAAGGAAGCCTGTAGCAAGTCTGAGTGCTGACTTCTAAAATATTGCTACTGTCTGTTTGGTAGACCAGCAGGATCAGAAGCCCCTGCCTGGCAGGATCAGAAGCCCCTGACAGGGTCAACAGCCCTGGGAACCAAGGCACAAGCCTCGAAGACACTTCAGACCCACTACTTCAGAATCCTCAATTTAGTAAAACTGTCAGGTTGTCACTACACATTCAAGTTCAACATGCAGCAATCCGATGGCTGTGTGGTCTGGAACCAAACCCTTGCCTTCTTCCTTCATGGTCAAAGCACTGCTTTTTAGAAACACAGAACTGCCATTCCATTGAAAGCCCTATCAAGAAGCAGCCAGCCCTAGTGGGCAGGGAACTAAGACAATCAGCTTCTGTCTGCAGCAGGCGGCTCCAATTAGTGCAACAGAAAAGCAGAGACTAGACAGGCCTCAGACAACGGGCCCAGATCCTCAGTGTCCCAACGTGTACAGAGTAGGTTCTCACACGGCCTCTAACAGGCTGCAGGCTTTGTGACCTTTATTTATCTACTCAGTTGCCTTGGAAATTTATATTGATGCCATTTTATCTGCCAGAAAAATAATTGTAAATAAAGGAAAAGAGAGAGGAAGCACATTGAGAGCTGCCCATCTGGAAACAGCCTGAGACCCTGCTGCTGTCAGTTGTAACAGCAGTGACCTTGTCTTGCTCTGTCACTCTGGCAGGAGTTTTTCCTGAACCCACCCATGCTCCATGCAGCACTCTTCCAACATGCAGGGTGGTTCCCGCCCTTATCCCCTGAACCTGAATCCCCCACCCCAAATTACTACATTCTCTAGCAAGCCGGATAATGAAGGCAAGGCTATTCCAGGACAGTTTAAGGCCCTAAGCATTTCTCAAACACCCTCAGGGAACTTGGAAAAAAAATGCTGGGTCCTTCATAAGGCCCAGCACCTGCAGAAGGCATGGCTCGGATTTGAAATCTCAGAGGGTCAAAGTGAGTACCCCAGGGCAGGAAATGGTATGCCTTGTCACAGACTTTAGGCTTACTTAGCTTCGTTTGTCAATATGCTGGAGGTTAAAGATGAGAGCATAGAAGAGGCAAGTAGCTCTCCATCCTAGCTACAAGGGCTGCCCTGAGAACTGTGGGGCCAGGAAGCGCCACTACCAACCTCCCACGGCTTCCCATCACAGCTAACCCAGAACCACCTTCTTTATTAATTTCACCTTTCTAATTCCAATTTCAAAGATGCAGTTTATTTCCTCAGACTTTGTGATTCCAGTTTCGAGTTGGTTACTGCTTCTGTGGAAAATTAACAGGCAGCTCTATAACTTCTTTTTAGTAACTCGGGTTACTGCTAAGCCGAGAAGTCATTGCTATCTTATAGGCACTTCCTGGACACACTTCTAGCCAGGCCACGTCCCCCTCTCAACTCCAGTGTAGGAAAAGTCTGCTCAGGACCAGAAATCCTCAGGGAAGGAGGAGTCACTTCATGTGACTTGCTCTCATTTCTCAGGAGAGCTTATATTGTAGCTCATATTGGAAGGTTGGTTAAAAGGTGAGCTTGGAGAACCACTCTTCCCATAGCAAGGAGTCACTGATGAATGCAGCCCACATCAGGACTGAAAAGTGAAGAGACACATAGACGTGGGCCAGAAAACCTGCGGGTGGGGGAATACCACAAGGTGGTCCCAAGAGAGTGGCCTAGCGGAGAGGGAAGGACACAGCAGCTAGAACAGAAGCAGTAAGATGGGGGACTAAGAACCCCAAGTGGTACCAACTGTAGCTGTTGGAATGCCCGCTCTGCTCCCAGCCTAAATGTAAAAAACCCACTTTATTGGAGCTCTTTTGTTCTGTGATGCATAAGCCAGTTTAAAACAAGATGTTTTCTCCCCAGTACTTTCAAAGTAAGAACTAGTCTTCATCAATGATAAAAGACCCTATGTCAATGCAACAGCACAGTCGAAAGGCAACTCCCAACTTACAGGACGGAACGTGAGAGAGTCATGTAAGAGGTGCTTACACAGGAGGAGGGATCCTTCTTCACTACCATGACAGGAATCCACTCCAAGTACAGTGCTTAGGCCTACAGTGTCTGAAAGACAGAGACTGACCTACAGCTCCTGATTAAAAGAGCAGAAGACAGCTCGCAGCACCTAAGTCAGCGGGGGTAGGGCACTCTACACTCTAGGCACAAGACATCAACCTTTCTCTGGGGCATGGCTTCTCTACACAGCATCCAAACACGGACCAGCGGCTCTCATGACAGGTTCAGGAAAAGGTGCCAGTGCTGGACATGGTCAGGAGGCCAACGCAACAGACTGTCACAGGTTCAAGGCCAGCTGGGCTTCACGATGAGTAGCAGGCCTGATAGAGTTACATACATACTAAGACTTTGTCTCACAAACCAAACTGAGCAAGGTAAGTCACGGCCAACTCGAGGAGTGAAGACTGAAGCTACTTTTAAAAGCTACAAAAACAGTGTTGGTAAATATTAGAAGCTGACCAACTATTTAAAGTGCTATTAGCCAATCATAGTGAGACAGACATGGCTGGGATCCACGTACTTAGGGGGCTGAGGCAGGAGAATTGAAAGTTCAAGGGCAGCCTGAGCTACAAAGACCGACCTTGTCTCAAAACCATAAAATTTAAGTCTCATTAATTTCCACACACAAAAAAGTATACATAGCTTTCCCACAGTTAGAAAAAGCACCTCTAGTAACCTTCATACACTCATTGTTATTCATCACGTCCCCAGCGTCAAAAAAGACACAAGGACAACCTAAGTGGGATGGATGCCGTCTTACCATTCCGAGACACGTCGAGTTCAACCAGCTGCATGAAGTTTGCTATTTCTGGAGGGAGCCGTTGAATTTCATTATCACTGAGGCCAAGTTTTCGTAATTTGACTAGCTGGAAAAATTGCTGAAAGAGAAAATGGTTTTACATGGGTTTCATACATATTTGCATGGCTCTTTAAACTAACAGGACTTTTCAGTCTATGTCTTAAGACTAATGAAGACTGTGCCAATGTCAGATTCTTGATTTGAGTGGTAAACTGCTCATATGAAATATCTTCATATACAAATATAAAATATACATATATCTTTATATACAAAGTACCTCTCAGGGCAGACAATTTTTATGAATTCCTATCTAAGTATTTAAAAATAAAAATGTTAAACAATGAACAAGCCACTTCAAGAGAACAGATTGCCACATCTACTTCTCAAAACTAATATTAAAGGTATGATATTAAACATGTAAACAGAATAATATATTTTACAAGAATTCTAATTAAAACTGTTTCCATAAAATATAATACATTAATTCTACTGGTTATAGATATATCACATTGTGTGCAGCAATGAAAAAAAAGTATTTTGACCAAGAATCAAAAGTCTGCACCAGATCCCCATGACAAAGGCAGACTGAATATGTAGTCTTTCTCCTACACCCTTCAATGATGTACTAAAATATATACAACAATAAACACAAATATAAAGACATACAATAAGTCTATGAAGACTACTAACATACAAAGCAAAGGGGAACTAGATAATTATGCAATAAAATTCAGAAAAATAATAATTTTTTTTTTAAAAAAAACGGGGCTTTACTGTAAGCAGACAAAAAGAAATTAGGTCAAATACCTATAAACGAAGGAAAATTGACTGAAAATTCATCTTTAATAACATGCTAAATACTTGTCATTTATTTTTCTGTCCTTCATAGCCAGGCAAAAAAGCTAACAGAAAGCTCAGGGGTTTTTAAGGACAAGAATAAGGCAACCCTACTTTTTAAAGAAGTCACAGACTATCAGTGAGAGCTCACCCACTTGTCTGGCGGCAACAGGACCCCAGGCATGGACACAGAGCCAGGGATACTAATCATAGAAGGGAGCTGGTGTGACGTGCCCACCACCAGCACATGGTGTCTACACGTGGTCGTCTCACTCACAACCCCAGGACCTGGATCCCTAACTTAAGCGGAGTCCAGACTCTCTAGAAATCTGAGTAAAAGCCTACAATATACAAGATGCCAAGTGTGTATGCATGCAGATAAAGGACAGTGCATGCACGCGCATACACACACACACACACACACACACACACACACACACACAAAGCAATACAGAGAACCAATGAGAACTTCATCAGCTAAAACATACAGCATGAGTGGGTGTGTATCAGGCTGAAGCTGTATGTTACCAAATCAAGAAATATTTGAATTAAACACTTAGAAATTTAAAAATATTGTAGCCTCCACAAAAGAATCTAAGAGAAGTAAATAAAATTAACAAATTCCCTTAGAAGAAGTTTGGTAAAACTCAAGAGATAGCAAAATGATGGGGAGGTGGGGCAGGAAAGCCAAACAGCTCCACAAGGAACAATCCATGTAAGAATATGAAGTTCAAACATGTGAAACTGCACAACGCAGTTTCTGCTTCCCAAGGGTACAGTGTCAGGACAGCACAACCCAGTTGGAAAAGCATGACTTGGCAGTTGTATTCCAGACCCAGGCTTCACCTCCCTTTCTATGAATACTGGCCCACCATGAGGGAACAGGCCCCACCTCGTGCTCACGTTCCCTAAATTTGTCTCATAAATAAACCAAAATAAATCTTTCCTCCCCTCATTTCTCTCAGTTGTTCTTATCACAGTAACACAAAAATAAGTAAAACAGAATGAAAAAAGCACAATTAAGGAATATTGCAAACTGACTGAAGTTTTAATTTCCCAAAGATGAGTGAAATAAATGGGAAAAGACAAACTAGGGTCAACGAGGGTCATCACAAACTGAAAGTCAATGACACACTGCCTTATAAAACACAATACATTATTCCCAACCAGCTAAATGTGGAAAATGCACTTTCCCACACTTTCCCCAAAATATGGATGTAAATCTTAAAGAATGATATGATATTTGGGATACAGAATCAACAAAGCTTGGAAAGACAAAAGAAATCCTCATAACAAAATCAAGAAGATTTCCAAATGCCCCTGAACTACAAGCCCTGAGAAACAACCAGTCTACGCAGAAGCCACATATATAGGCTCCCAGATGGAAATTTTGAAAACATGAATAAAAACCATCTCAAGGATTCTCTGATGTGGTAGGAACTACCAAGAAGAAATCTGCAAGTCTCCAAATGTTTAGTGATAAATCAGAAACAGAAATGGGAAAAGCCGAACAAGCAAATGGGGGTGAGTTAATTCCAGGAAATGTATATCATAGAAAGAGAAAACCATAACATAAATGTAAGATTGGGCTAGGAGAAATACGTAAGAGTCACAGGGATGTTATCCCATCTACATTGATTAGACTGTTATGTCAGTGTTACAAATGCAAGAAACTGAGTGCGGAATCTTCAACTTCCACGAAAGAGCTACAAAAATCAGACATAATCCAGCTGAAAAATGAACAAACAAACCACTGGCCATACGGAAGCCTATAGAAGGATACCTATACAAACAGCATGGAGCAGAAAGTTCTCAAACGCCCAGGGACAGAGACATGAAAGGCAAGAGGCCCCTGTTCTTCACTGCCATGGCTCCCAGCTGACTAGAATTGGGAAACAATCACATATACTACATTTTTAAAACTGGAAAATGAATTTACATAGGAGAAAGTCTATGCTAGGATGAGAGGAGGCTCCAAATGTTGATTGTAATCTTCTCTTTTTTTGATTAAAAGAAGAAAAAGAAGTAATATTTATACAGTGATCCAAAGAGGCACTGACTTTTGAAAAGTGTGTGGGTAACACACACAAGACAAAGTATTTTCAAGTCTACTGATGATATACTTCTTTACACCTCTCCTCATACTATAGCTAAAAATAGCAAAAGCAAGCAAAATGCACAACGCTATCTTTGCAGTATGATGTTAAAATTAAAACTAGGAAGCACATTGTGAACAAAGCAACAGGCTGTCCAGGTGTTAAATAATTCAGTATTATGCAAATAATAAAAATGACTATTACAAACACAACAGAACTTGAAAAGGGTTTACAACGCAAACAAAATTCTAAAAGAAAACAAAGTTTCAGGTTCTCTGTAAAAAGCCATGCTGACTACACACCAGAGAATACAGTAAAAGACCATATTGGGTAGGATGGAAGCAAATCACATTGGATCAGATGACAAGAGTACTGCATGAACTACTGGTTTTAACATAAAAAAAATACAGATTATTTAAATGAGCTATGACTCTGCACAAATCATTTCACTAATTGGACATATATGATAATGAAAAAGATGTCCAACGGAGGCTAATCCTTGAGATTTCTCTAACCATCAGTTGAGATTTATTTTAAGGGATGGCAATCTCTTTATACTAGTTGTACTAAAGCATTAGCAAACACAAAAGCCATTGAAAAGAGTCACATATTTGAATAACTGAGCTGGTGCCAATTGTTCAAAGAGTCTGACAGTTTCATAATACATCAATGTGTTTACTCAAGCATGAAAAGCTTACTTTGTTTTCCAAGAAAGGCGTAATAGCAAAAGGACAAAAGCCATCACCAATTCCATGCATCCAGCGCTCAGTCATATATAACACAAGAAATCAAGTAAATCAGGTACTTGGGTCTGCAGTAAATAACAAGAACGATAGCATACAAATCCCTACATCTAAGAGAGTCATAACAAGCAAATAAATTTAGGGTTTCGTTCTACAGGTTGAAAGCATCCTCACCTACAGCCTGCCCTAAATGCTGCTTTTAGTCATCGTGGGAAGGCACATACTAGTTGTAAAAATGCAGTGTGCCATGATCTCAAAATGTACCCTCAGTAACTCCTCAGTCCTTTCCCAAACTCTAATCATGTTCAAATGTTCTTAATCGCCTGCTTTCTTACACAACTCAGGAGGTGTCCCTTGAACGATATCACATCATAAATTCTCAGCTTCCTCACATAGTCAGAGAAAAGACTTCATAAGCTATAAGCCCTTCTGCCTTGCTTCTGAGATCAGCCAGGGCACATGAAGAACAATTTGTGTAGCTCTTCTGGCAGGGTGCCTGAGCACTGAGTAATCATGTGACAGAACACACTGCTACACTATTCTTCAAATCTACATGTTTGATTACAGCTCACTGACCCACTTAGAGCACATTCTGTACAATTATATTCAGAGAAACCCCAATTGCCCTAGGTTGTTACAGGGTACCAGGCTTCTTACAGCCACTATTGTTTTTAGCAGATACTGACCCTTTCATTCAACTAAACAAAATGTTGTTTCCATTCTCCATCTGACAAGGTCTTTTGCCCTTTTGGTACTATTAATACTTCTTTTCTGCATCTGAGAAAGGGCTGCATCCTTTCAAGTTACTATATGGCCAACCATCAACCCAAGGTGCCGAAATTCCTCAATAAGGTAGAGAAGGGTTGTCGTGGGATCTCATGAGGAACAACAGTGTCACAGATGTCAAAAGCTTCTGCACAGCTGTGGCAAACTACAATGACACCTATCACCATGTTGGAGGTATTCTAATCCGTAACCTAAATTGCTTACCTTCTTTTGTTTAATATAACATGAATCAAATTTCTTCCCCTGTCCTCAACAAGTTAGGCTGTCTTTTTGATCAATCACTTATACAGATAGTGTAAACCAAAGCATTTCCTACGAAATCATGAAAAAGACAGAGGTGTCCACTGTCTCCAATTTTATCAGACAGAGCACTGAAGACTCAGAGGGAAGACAAGAGAGAACAAGGGGACGGAGACAGAAGATGACATGGAAAACCCCAATACTCCACCAGAAAACCCTAGACATCTTCGGAAAAGTGCCAGGATTCAAAATCAACACACAAAGCCCAGCAGCCTTTCTATATAACAATAAATGAGAATGAAGAGAAGGAAATTAGGAGGGAAACAATCTCATTTACAAATAGCTTCAAAAGAAAACAAACTAAGTCTAACAAAGGAGGTAAAAGATCTCTACAATGAGAACTCTGAGACACTGAGGAAAACAACCACTATAAGACAGAGACTGCCATAGCTATCTTAGCAAGAGTGGTCTGCAGCTGCAACACAATCTTTAACAAAATTTCAATGAGACTCTTCCAGAACAAAGGAAAAACTTTCTAGAATTTACCTGAAGGCATACACTATCCAGGAAGGGGAAGAGGTAATGAAGCACTGAACACCCAATATCAGAGTGTACTAGAGCTGGGGGACAGAATGTGTATGTTTGGCACAAAGTCAAGAACTAGAATAGGATGTATAGAAGTAAGCCATAGCTACAGCCAGACATCTAATGCTGGACAAACATATACTGAAGGAAAGCCAGCCTCTCTAACAAGGGTGGTGGGTAAAAGGCTTCCCATGAATAGAAAAAGGAGACTGGGTCCATCTCTCCCATTCTACCCTCAAAACAAAATAAAATAAACAAACAAAAAACTAAAAACCACCAATCCAAAATGGAGCAAAGATTTTAATGTAAGACTTGAAACTTTAGAAATGACAGAGGAAAACCTACATAAAACACTTCAAAGTCATTGACAAAGGTTTTTCTGAAAGGACCCCAAAAGAACAGAAAATGATCCCAAGACGATCCATGAAATTAAAAAGCTCTGTACAAGCAAAGAGAACCACCACCAATGTGAAGAGATAGTCTACAGGATATGAAAATGTCTTCTAACCACAGAGAGTACAGGGAATTAACCTCTAGGATATATAAAGAAGTGGAACTATAACCATCAAAGGTCATCCAATCAGTAAATAGACTAAGAGAATAGAAGAGTTTTCAATACATACACGGCAGAGAAGGGGTTGGAGAACGGATAACTAACCACAGGGATGTGTGAAAAAGCCATATGAAACCCTAGTATTGTGTAAACATCTTACGTATATTTTATATGTAAAATATATAAACATAAAAGTGTTCAATTAGAATTACCCAACATAGGGGATTATTATGCTCACTCACCCTAGAAGCCACAGGTTGCCAAATAAAAAGCCCAGTGCCGGGTGTGGGGTACTTCCTCCCCTCTAGCTGCTGGTCAGGTCTGCCCCAGAGACCCCCATACAAACTATTTTAACTTTGTTGCCCACCAGAGCTTGGACACAGAACCCTACTGCCAAACACACACACACACACACACACACACACACACACACACATATACACACCAAAAAAAATGGAATTTTATTCTGCTACAAAGACAAACATTTGCAGGAAAGTGTACAGAACTAGAGATCAGCACGCTAAGTGAAATAAGCCAGACTCAAAGACTGATACATGTTTTCTCTCACAGATGGACTGATTTAAGTATGTGTGTATATGTACAAATGTATTCACATGCATATATGTGTGGGGTCTATGAAAATAGAAAGGGGACCATAAAAAGAAAGAGATTATGACTTGCCTTGACCAATAAAATGTGAGGGATTTTAAGGTCTAGGCCCAAGAGCCTCACTGCATCTTAAGAGAATAGGACAAAGGCCTTGGGGGAAAGTAGAGAAGCCCCAGATGAGCTGAAGAAGGGAAATGGTGGGGTCAGAGGAAGGAGGATGAATTGAAGCCTCCTGTCTTTCTAGTCTTCATCCTCCCTCTGAACACTCCTCAGGGGAGTGTGTGTGTGTGTGTGTGTGTGTGTGTGTGTGTGCATGTGTGTGTACATGCACATGAACGTGCACGAGAATGTGCCTCAGGGGCATGTGTATGTCATGAAAAAGACCTAATCCAGAAGACTAGAAAATAGTCTCTTCCAATACATGGACAGGATAACAGAAAACATGTTTTTAAACGAGTCAGAGGAAATGCTGCCAACCAGAGGGTCCACAGCAATCTAAGGTGGATAGTCCAGATCCACTACAGGAGAGCTGTATTACAACTGGGTAGAGAACAGTACAAGATTCTGTAGCTAATCATTGAGTGGTAACTTTTCTAATAGAAATTGAAAAAGAAAATAGCTGAGTAATTTTTTGTTTCATAATAAACAAAAAATCCACAATAGACAAGAAGGGAAAATATTTACAGAATAGTAGAAGAACCAGTTGAGCTAAGACGAGAATTAAAAAAAAAAAAACTGTTCTCATATCATGAATTTGATTTTTGAAAGGGTTTTTAGCAAACACTCAAAACCAAAATTTACTAGGAGCTGGCAAGATGGCTTGCTCCAGACATCCCAGCCTACCTAGCGAACCAGGCATTCTGCCCACACATACAACACCCCCACTTGCTCTGAGGAGGGCAGAGATAGGAGGGCTGCTGTGGTTGGTGTCTTCCAGCCTAGCCAAGATTCAACCAACCTCAGTTTCAGAGAAAAGAGAATAGGCAGAGAGTGACAGTCACTGAACACTTTCTTCAAGCATCCATGTGGCCAACTGGCACCAGCAGACAAACTCTCACAATGTTTTAAATGTGGTGATTGATGATACAATTAGATTTACTTAATTGTTCTACACCATATTCACAGATCATAGTACTATTTTGTATCCCAGAGATTTATTCAATTATAAACTACCGATTTATAACAGAAAAAGAATTTGGAATACTGATTCACAAAACAGAAAACTCATATCCACATACTCAAGAACAGGAAATAGTTAATATGGTTAATAAATGTGAAATGAGACAAAAAGCTCCATCCCTTCCAAAAACTATTTCTTCTATAATTGGAAAAACAATTTCCTTGCCAATTTATTTGCTCAGAAGGCAGATTAATACTCTACAATGTAATATTTAATAGGTTTGTGTTCTAGCTGCACAGAAAGCCTTTGTACAACAAAGACATAACCATTCACTCATTTCTTTCCATAGCCCTAAAATCTCAGATGAGCCAATTTTAAACAGACAAATCCGCTCCCCACTGAGTGCTAGCAGGTGTGCACTTGGGCATTTATAACAAAGGGGCTGCATTTACTTTGCTCTAAATAGGTCTCCAATTTTTCAGTATTTTATCCCATTGACTATTTTATCTTCTCATTTGCTGGCATACTGAAATATTCCCATGGCACTCTCATGCCCTGTTACTCTTCCCCATTAATGGCCTTTAATAGAGATGTAAACACCCAAGGTTCCCCCACCATTGTTGGAAAGGCTCAGGGATAAATCACTTTGAAAATCACAAAGCCAGGAATGCTCTGTTCTTCGTGCTTGATCAGAGAAGTAGACGAAATTGACAGCAGCATTTGCAATCACTTGAACAGAAGAAACTCTTAATTAAAACCAGGAGACATTAGGACAGTATTACTTTACTGGGAACCTGGCATGGAAAGACCAGGCTGGTGCTACCACAGAGAAATGACAGGGTGACAGGGGCTAGGCAGGTCAGGGTGGTCCAGGAAAGATCAACTAGGAAAATACTATTAATTAAAACTGGTCACTAGCCATTCAAACGGGCTTCGCTGACTTAGGTATACTATCCTGTACCTTCCGATGATGTCATGTCTCCCTAGGGCTGACTCCACTCTATGCCGGCAGCTATCTCCTGAGCATGTCACATGGTTCAGGGAACTCCAGCATACTTCCATCCCTTCCAAAAACTATTTCTTCTATAATTGAAAAAATAATTTGCTTGCCAATTTATTTACTCAGAAGGCAAATTAATACTCTACACTGTAATATTTAATAGGTTTGTGTTTTTACTGCACAGGAAGCCTTTGTACAACAAAGAAACAATCATTCATTCATTTCTTTCCATAGCCCTAAAATCTTGGATGAGCTTAAGATGAGATCAGTAGCCTCCCAGGGGAGTCTCTTTACAGGGATGCACACCTTGCCACTTAGTGGGTGGCCTCAGGAGCTCACTGAAACTTTGACACATGCCCCATGATCCCTCCAGACCTGAGTCTTTCATGCACACAACATCATTATACTACCAACTTCTGCCACCTGCTTGATATGGGGCCACCCCCTCCACTGCTGTATCAGTTTCTCTGAGCGACCTTGGGTTGGTGGGGGTGTATTCTGCTAGGCAGTTGCATCTGAGGAACTGGGAACCAGCCACTCAGCATTCATCCTAGCTTAGGCACTGTCCTTTGATTGAGTTTGGTTTAACAAAATGAAGCCTCTGTCTCCCTAAGTCTTACCCTCACGCATCTTTTCCAGTGCAGGACTCGAGATGTCCCTTTAATGGCTCTGATCTCCTTGATGGATCCACATGTTTTGTGTCCTGCACTCTCCCATCTGAATCTACTGTCCTCCACTTTCCCCCTTTCCTTCACTGTGGACCTAGCTGAGAGCAGTGAGCAACCCCGACCACACAGCTTGAATGCTGCCTTGACATTTCTTTTACCAAACAAATTAGTTCATACCTTTATATTCAGCCTCGACATGAAACCTCAACAGTTCAGTCCAATAAATGAAAATGTGCCTGAATACCTATGTAACAGTGTCAGCCGGGTTTAGTAAATTTGATTAAATATATTTGACTTCTGTATTTTTCCTCTTTTATCCTATGATGACCTTGAACTGATTGTGTAGCCGAGTATGGCCCTGAACTTCTAGTCTTGTGCCTTCTCCAGTCCAAGTGCTGGGAATATGGGTGTTTGCCGTCACCCCCAGTTCTATGGGGTTCAGGAGACTTAGCACAGGGCTTCCAGGGCGCTAGCAAACACTCTAGACAGCCACACCTCTAGCTCCTTGGCTTCCTTTCTTTACATGTAAATTATTTACGTATTTATCTTTTCAATTTTTTTCTTGATGTTATCATTGTTTAAATTATAAAGGGGGAAAATAGACAGTGATTTACTTCAGAAATCCCAATTCAAGGCCATACTGGGCTACCAAGCAAGACTCTTGTCTCAAAAAAATTAAAAATAAAAAAACAAACCAAACAAACAAAAAACCAACAAAAGAGAGAAAATGTGAAGGCGAGAGCAACACTTTGTACCCACTGCTCTGATTTGCTGTGATTCAAAGCATCAGTATAGAAGTATAGAAGTTGAGTAGTCCTCAATCATGTGGCTTAATTTTTCTCTCAACAGATTTATCCTTTGGTCCCCTTCCTGTATTCCTGTTACACCTTTTAAGCAAAATAAGTTTTATACTAACTATATAATTTTAGTTTGTTTCCTGCCAACCCTGGAATGCATATGTACTATGTTATGTTATTAAATATTTTCCAGACTCCACCATGAGCCCAGATGCCGGCCATGCAGTGAAGGCTTTGGCATTTTTCCTGTTGGATTTCAGTCTTGCTCTGTTCCCAGCCTTCTCTGCTATGCCCTGAATCTTCTCCTTTGGAACAGAAATGTTTATTCTGTGCCACGTAAATCAGAAGCGTGTAACTTGTTTTTAGATGAAGGAGCTCACACTTAGGTGAACACCTTCAGGCTGCTCATAGTGGCCAATATCTTTAATCCCAGCACTCAGGAGCCAGAGGCAGGGAGATCTCTGTGAGTTCAAGGTCAGCCTGAGAGGCTCAGACTTTGTACTTTTAAAGTTGTGTTGAGATTGTTCAACACTGTGGGGACTTCTGAACTTGGACTGAATGTACCTCACAATGTGAGATGGCGGCCAGGAGTCTATGAGGACAAAGGGTATGAGGGCCCAAAGGTGATGTGTTTGGGTATGATGTTGACAAGGGTATCATCATGATGGTTTATCTTGACTGTCAACTTCATGTGATGTAGAGTCACCATGAAAACCCAGAGCATGCTTCCCATCTGTGTGGTTATGTCCTAGATCCTTGCTCAAACACCTTTTCTTCCAACATGTCTCCTTTCTTTATTGCTGTGCAGAAATGTGTGACAGAAGCAACGTTAGGACTCCAGTTTGAGAACCTTGATGGCAGGACTGCGACAGTGGACATGTCTACAAGGGACTTTGGTTTGGTTTCGCTTATTTGACAAAAGTCTCATTAGATAGCCCAGACCTCACTATGTACCACACTACGTCTGGCTCACACACACCTGTCTGCCTCTGCCATCCTGAGTGCTAGGAGTAAGGCATGTGGCATACTGAGTGCTCGACCCTGTTTCTACAGGGTTTCCCACACTCTATCACTTACTGCTGAGGGGCATCTTCTAAAGCAATAAATTGATACTACCCAAAACCAGATTTAACTTTTCTAGAAAACAAGAACTGGAAAACTGCAACTAACACAGTGCCTTAAAACTTAAGTTCAGCTCACAGATTAAAAGCCAGTCACTTTCAGGAAAAATGTATTTATACTTTTAATGAATAATTATGTGGAAATTTATTTTTTTACTCTCAAAGATGCTGTAGAATAACAAATTTTTAAACCCTTATCAAGAAATCTTGAAGGGAATGGGAATAACTAACATGATTTACTTGATGCAACTTAAACCACGGAGCCCTGAGCTTGGCACCAGTAGCCATGACGTCACTGTACTTACTTTAGAAAGCCTGCTTCAGGATCTTCACACAGTACTTTTCCAAAACAGAGGAAGGGTATCTTTATGCAACAGAATACAGCAAATACAGAAAAGCAGCCAAGTCACCAGATACACATATCGTAGAGTCCCTCCCACAGGACCCCAGCTGATTCAAGAACAAGACACATAAACTGGTTTAACTGTGCAATGCTGTGCCTTCCGACTGTGAGGCTCTGAATAGATTTTAGACACTCAGAAATATATCTAATTGTAATCACTGTAAAATTTTATAACGGAAGGGGACTTAACTTCTTGAACATTCCCTAACATTCATCTGAAAAACACACTAAGCTATAATATATTTTATAATTACAAGATTTAAATTATATCATTTTAATATAAGGGTTTCTCTCTATCCATGTAGGCTTATATTCCAAAGTACCTGTAGCTCCTGAGGATGCAGCCTTTATCTTCAAAATAAATGCTCACATATGTAAAGTTCTCACACTAACCAAATCCACACTATTCCCTACTGGTTGACCAAAACAGAGAAGTAAACAGCAGAACGGAAAAGCTCAGGGTATCCTGTAGCAACTCAACAATGCTAAACCCAAACAGATTTCACACTGACCACTACAGCTTAGCGTCACAAAATATCAAATTCTAACATTAATCCAGATGAAGAGCCACAGACACAGGCCTAAGTGAGAACCCTTTAAATTGCCCCACTGTTTAAGGCCCAAGAGCAGCCACTAACCCACCCCAACCCCATCCACACTTTCCTCTGATTAACTGCTCAAGCCCTATGTCAGCTTTCTGCATGAAGACAGCAGGCAGCCGCTGGAGCCATTCAGGTAAAAGATGTTCTTGTTAACAATCTGTGAACTGGTTCTTTTGTTTTGTTTTTTGTTTTTTTACTGTTTACTAGCAACCTGGGTAAGAGGCAAAACACTCTAGAAGTTGTCCAATACTAAACCCTAAAAGTATAATAGATAGTGGCCTTAGGCCACACAGTGAGCTACCCTACTACCATGAATGAGGGTTACAGTTCTTTCCCTGTCACTAAGCTCTTGAAGCTAGTTCTGGCTGTGTCCTGGCATTTCCTAGCCAGATAGTTGCTTAAAACATTATTTACTACGGGCCAAATTCAGCACATCATCTCAAAAGTTCCCAGAGTCAGAAACTTCTGTGATATGCAATCAAAAAGAAAATTGATGAAACGCTGTCTCAAAAAACTGAAGAGGAGGAGGAGGAGGAGGAGGAGGAGGAGGAGGAGGAGGAGGAAGAGGAAGAGGAGAAGGAAGAGAAAGAAGAGGAAGAGGAGGAAGAAGAAAAGGAGAAAGAAGGAGAGGAGGAAGAGGAAGATTATTTATGGAAAGGAGACTAAAAGACTTGGGGAAATGGTGTGGCTGGTAAAGGGCCTGCTGTGTGGGTGTAAAGATGGTTTGGATCTCTAACAGCCTATCTATATAAATACCTGGTGGACATGGCAGTCCACAAGTAGTCCCAGCACTCAGAGGCAGACTCGAGGGATCCCCATGGAAAGCTAGCTAGCCAGACTAACTGAATCAGGGAGCTGTGGGTTCAAGTGACAGACTATACCTGAATATGTAAGAAGGCCAGTCAAGGAAGACATCAGACATCACCCTCTGACCTCTGCACACAGACATGCTCACACATTGTCTGCCTACGCATACAGAAACACACATGTGTGTAAAGGGGGTGGTACTGTAAGATATTCCCAGACATAACTCTAGTGTGAAGTTTGGGAGAGCATCGTTGGCACCTGAATCTCCAGGACACACGAAAGAGCTGGCGTCCAGGTGTAAACCAGTCCCCTGTATGGTCCCTGAGCAATTTCCTCAGCTAGTTCAGTGGTCTCCATGACTCCCCTGCTCCAGTTTCCCAGTGTCTTACTCCTGGGTGACAGTCCCATTTCTTTACCCAGACATGTACAGAACAAGGTGGCACAGCTACTATGTCCTGGCTCGCTGGGCCTGTCATCAGGACCACTAGGGTCAGATGACACCCACACTCCTCTGCCTCTGGAAATCTGTAGAAAACACATTCTAGAGCCTGAGACTATGGGCCTAGGATGCTCAGACTTCATATGTAGGAGTTGAAGCAATTTAAAATTTAAAGGCATCACTAACAAGAGTGCTTCTGAAACTCTAATTTCAAAAACTTCACATCACTGCTGGTTTGTTTATTTATTTTTCTCAAAAGCAACTCTAGAATAATGAGAAACAATCCTACTGTGCCAGATATTAGCTAAGGCTTCTTCTACACACACAACTGCATTTAAGCTAACAACAGCCCCAATCCAGACTTGATTGTACAAGAGAAGAGAATGGAGCACAGAGAGGGCATCTGGCAGGGTTAGGTTACACAGTGAAGCCCTGCTGAGATTCAGAGCCACATCCAAAGGCCCACACCCATTTCCTGTGAACAGCAGAGCAGGGTGTACTATGGAATCCAAAGTCTCTAGGGTTCCCTAACTAACTGGCTGGCTATGTGAAGTCAGGCAAGTAGCTTCACCTTCCTAATACCCTGATTTCTCCATCATGAAAATGAACAACCACAGTGTCTGTCTCTACTACAGTGGACACCACACAAGTGAATACAGGTAACATACCTAGAACAGTAGCTGCCTATGAGAAAAACGTTTAGTGTTAGCTATAATAACTGCTTGTTATTAAAAAAAATCCTTTTATTGCATCCAAGTTACAAGAACTCCTCAAGTGTAAGAAACTCTGACCCATCCATCCTGTGACTCTTGGAATATACTCTCAAGATGCAACTCGGTACTAAACTGCAATTGGGCTGATATTTTTAAGACTGCCTTTCATTTGTAAAAGCCAAGAAGAATCACATACAAAAGATATTCTATAGGGAAGTCAACAGACTTCTAGGATCAAATGTTACACAGTCTCAGAGAGTAGACCTTAAATACAAGTTAAGTCCCGTAACGCATAATCCAGCTTCTCAGGCAAGGAAATCCAAAAGTGTACTTCACATTAATCAAACCAACCAAAGCAAAGCAAATGTGAGCTAAAACATGGAGAAAGGGCTGGAGAGATACCAGGTAGGCTCAGAGCAGGGTTAGCAAGACTAAGACAGGCCTGAGCTTAAGGACACAAGATTTGGGGGAGGGGGGAGCTGCACCAGAGGGGGGAAAAAAAACGATCCATTCTGGCTAATGTGGCCCCTGGAGTGGTGCTGCCTGCGAGCCTGCCTGTCAGCCAGCCTGAGACCCAGGAGTGTTACCCTGTGACAGGGCTCTTCTGCCTGAAGACCTGCCAGCAGCCTTAGGCATCTAAGATGACAAACAGAGAAAGCTAGATCTCTGGCTTTACTAGATCTTACTAGATCTCTGGTACCCCTTTACGAGGAGATTGAGATTCTAATTATGAAAAGAAAAGAACACTGGCAAGGTCAATTATGCAGTGGGTGTTTTTGTTTTCGGGTTTTGGGTTTTTTTTTTTTAAGTCTTTAATAAAAGAGCCTCCACTTCCCTAACAGGCTCTGCTCCTAACACTCCTTTATAGGTCAGAACCAAACACAGGACGCATCTCTGTATGCTCAGGAACCCTATGAAGTATGAGTACATCTTCAAGTAGGCCTGTCGAAGACCACCTGCCCCCAACACAATGTAAGCATGCCTTCTCAAAGCTTTCTGTTGGCTGACTACTCACCACAGAACAAGGCAGGAACCCAAAGAACCCTGGCACATGCTCGTTACATCATTAACATCGGCGGCTTTTAAAGCTTATAAAGTGCCTGCCTCTCACATCACCTCGTAAGCAATCAGTTGCTATATACCGATTGGCAGATGTGAAATGCCAGAGCCACACGTCAGGCCAGCTTCTGCTGTAAGTCCAGTGGTCTCTGATTCTGCCGGTTGGACCTTCTGAGCCTGAGCCCAGGGAAGGGATGGGTGAGAAGTGTGCATTCACTACAGCAGAGACAAGACAGTCCCCAGGAGGAAATGGGTGGAGCATAAGGAGTTACAAGCACCTCAGCTATTACAACACTTGCATTTATCTGCAATGCATATAGAACTGTAAATGCAGAACTGGACAGCAAAAGTATTCTAGCAGTTCTCCAAGCAGACAACATCCCCGATCTCCATTATCAGCAGGCCCCTAGGCCCTGTTGAGAGTTTGATTTGGGAGGCCTGTGATGGGTGATACGCTGCAGTTTATAAATATCCCTGGTTAACTCTAATGAGGATCCAAGCCTCAGAGACTCAGGGCAGGATTTGGTTCTGTGGATATGGAAACTAACTGGCTAGCTGTAGGTGGAGACGTCAGGCTGAAATAAAGAACACAGCTTCTTTCCTCCACATACAAAGGGACTTACTCCACACCAGTCTATTTCTGAATGCCAGCACAATATAACTTCTAATTCTATTTTCACAAAAGTTCCTTTTGTGTGTTTATGTGTGTGCAAGTGTGTCCCTAAGTGAGTCTTTCTCTATCACTCACTGTTGAATTTCTTGAGAAAGGATCTTTCACAGAACCTGCCACTTGATGGTTCAACTAGAATGACCAGCCAACAAGCCCCAGGGATTTGACATCTCTGCTCCCTCCACCCCACCCTGGCCAACTGCTTGTACTTTTAAAATTAACAGTACAAGCAGTTGAGAGTTCATCAAACACCTGAGGGAGAGGCCAATATGATACCCAGGCTTCTTGATCTAAGTCTGCCCAAATTAGCATTCAAGATCACTTTCCAAATTTCCAGATTTGCAAAGGATCATAATACACTATATCCAAAATCCACTCTGCCTCTGTTGCGTAGTCAAGATTTTGAACCTACTAACATTATAAACTATACAAGGGAACATATAAACCAAACTTTTATAGGAGTCAAATAACTGTATTTCCAGTCATGGCTCTGAATATCTGAAGACCTGCCATGAGCAAAGAATCAGACTTGCTTAATATAGTCTAACACCAAGAAGGTAAACATATACATTCTCCTATATATTGAACTAAATTATGGCAGAATCCTCTGGGAAGGTAGAAGTCTATACAAGAGCAAGCCGGATGACAACTTGGTATGTTTTCTAAAAGAACTGTAGAACCAGACATGCAACTGATCTAGAAAGCTTCTTAATGACCCCAGGGTTCTCCAAGTTCAGTTTCTAGGCATATTTTCTGCCTGGCATTCAAAATTTGCCAAGGTAATTTACGGTAACACTGGGTGGTATGCACTTTGCCCTATAATTGACTCACATATAAATATTGCATTTACAAGAAGCAACAAGGAAATCTATATATTATCTGGGATCATATGACAAAATTCAAGCTCAACACAAAGTACGGCAGGGCCCCTGGTAAATGAAAAGAACTTGGAGGAAGCAATCAATGCTCAGTCAAGTCAGGGAACAAAAAAAAAAAACCCACAGCAATTTGAGGACCGTAAGAAAGAAGAAAGATCAGACTTACAATACTCCAGCTTCAGCTCCACAGTGCTGAAATTACAGGTATATACCACCACTCACAATGATGCAAAACATTCTTAAATATACAAATATAACTTATCAAATTTTTCCATGCTGATAAAAAATGTACTTTTAAATTAAAAGGGGAAGAGGAGGCTCACAGATGAGGACAGTATTAAGTGGGAAAGCACGACAGACCCAGGCCAAGGGCTGTGATAGATACCTCAGATACCTCGGACACAGGCAGGCTAGACTCAGCAGTGACACAGGGTCACTATAAGGATAGAGACAACTGAAAAGCTTAGATGGTGTTCAACCTTTGGATGCCGTCATCTACAGAAGCACTGGACGAATTCACAGACATCTTTGGACATGGGCAATCCATTCTGCAGATAAACTTAGGCTTTGGAAATACATCCAAGTACCTGACCACCGGTTAGCCCTGACTGTCAACTTAACAAACTCTTGGGATCCTGCCAGCTTCCTTCAATGATAGACTGTGACTCAGAAACGTAAGATGAAATAAACCCTTTCCTCTCTTAGGTGCTTTTGGTCAGTGGTTTGTCACAGCAACAAAGAGCAAATAGAGTAAGTCTGCCCTGGTCTCCTTTCTGTTGCTATGACACCACCCCAACCAAAAGCAAACTAGTGAGACTGTTTCCAACTCTCAGGTAACAAGCACTCCACCACTGAGAGAAGTCAGAAAAGAACACATTCATAGCCAAAGAGTACAGCAGAAAACAAGGAGAAAAATTAGCTAACTTTTCTATCGGACAGGACTAGGGGTGGTGTTGCACTCTTGCATTGATTAATAATAGAAAACAATGCTCCACACGTACTCCCACAGACCAGTCTGACCTAGGGAATTGCTCCTCTCGGATGACTCTAGGCTATGTCAAGCTGACAAAGGTAACCAGGATACAAGTATTTGTGATGGCTACTCTGGATGAAATCAGGACAGCATCGTGGGAGTCTTGGTTCTTCTGGCCCTTTCAGGCATATAGGAAGGCCCACACCCAACTGAGCTCAGTCTTCCTCACTCGTGGAACAGTCTGGCATCTCCCAAAAATACACATGTTGGTTACAAGTCTGCAAGAGTTCAGTGAGAACTGGTTCTCTGTGCAGCTGATCTTCCTCACATTCTGAAGAAGCATATTCCATGGGGACAAACTAGGGGTAACAAAATGAGAGTTTTGTTATAGTCAATGAGATTTCAATACTTTGCCAGTGACAGATGAGGTGTCCATTTGTCTGGTAACCCTGAGTGGGTCAGAGTTAAAATGTGAACCAACCACTTCACAGCCCATGAGTCTACTAGAAAATCGCTTCCTGTCCAGCGAAAATCTGAGCCTTAGAAGCTTGCCCTTCCCGTCAGCCATCAGCAGCACATGCGTTCACTGCTCCCAGCCCTGGCCCGTGAGGACAAGGGCAATGTCAACCAGTTTCCTGGTTTTCAGAATACTAAAGATTTCTTCCTGGGTTAGAGTACAGCAACTTGGACAGAATCAACTACATCTAACTTCTCTCCTCCACTCCTGGTGTGCAGGTCACTGAATGCCTCTCTGGCTTCTTGTGGACCTATACTTCAGAGCTGCCCATCTGTCTCAAGAGTGAAGAATCAAGTCTATACACATGTTCTCTGCTATCCTGGGCATGTGAGCCTTTGCTATCTCTGTACCCTCCCCTCGATCTTCTGTAATTTCTCCCGTTGCTCTGCTCTTATTGCCAAGGAGCTGGACTCCATTTTAGCCACCAACACTTTAGCAATTCTCAGAACACCTGCAAATGCAGAGTCGGTAAGAACAGAGACAGTCTCCAGACGCACTACCCAGTGTGAAAACGATATTCTCTTTGATGAACTTTATTTCAAAATCAGCACTGAAATACTCCACTGTCCCCCATTTAAAAGTCAAAAACAGCTTAATCTCACATTAAAAATAAGTGAAGAAAGGATAAAAGAAACGGCAAGTACTCTAAAGAAAAGGAAAAGGATGAACTGTCACGCCCTTCCAAAGCCAACCATACAATGTAATGCTGTAACATTCCCTTAGCACCATCTAATAATGTAGCAGCTCTGTCATCGTCATAGAAAAATAACCTGGAAGGACGGCAGAAATAACGCATTAAGGACAAGCAAGGCTAGGTGTGGTGACACATGCCATGGTTCCAATCCTCCAAAGGTAGAGGCGGGAGAAGAGCTGAAAGTTCACAAAGACCTATACAATGAATTTCATATCAGCTACGGCTTCATGAGGCCTTATCTCAAAACAGCAAAACAGAGAAGAGAAAGAGGGAAAGAAGGAAGAACTACTCATATAATCAAGACCACAAAATACTTTCTGAATAAATGACACAGAGAGGCACAAGATAACTCATACTGCTAAGTCCCCAAGACAGATGACACTGTCATAAGGTTCAAAGAGACACAGTATTTTAGGGGATGAGGGTCTCAAAAATGTTCCAACTTCTTTAATATCAAAAGAAAACAACTGAGTGACAATGCGTGTGTAATAATGAACCAATGCTGAGTTATATTTGTCTAGTGCAGCCATAAACTACAATTTACACTTTATGGAAGAAGTAGCTATTAAAAGCAAAATACCTCTAAGAGGGCCCAGGAAAGTCACTGTGGCTTTGTCCTGAGAGAACAAGCAGAGAGAGTAAGGCAAGTTACTTGGGATCCAAGGCAGACACAGAACCCACAGAGTGGTCAGGCGATGTGCAAATGCCGCTCCCCAGAGAAAGCTCCCAGTGAACCAGCTCTGCACGTCATAACAAACATGCAGTAAAGGGCGAAAGGTTTCCTCCCACTGTTCTGAGAGAGCTGGATGACTGTTCTCGTGTGTCCTTTGAAATGATAAAGACAGAATAAGCTCTAATACCCAGAGAGTGAATGCATACAGAGATGGCTCTCTCGGTGGTTGGCACCATGGGGGTGAACAAGCAGTACCCATGGTCCCTAAGTGCTGACAGTTCTGTGTGCTGCTTTACCCTTTTTCCCACATATGTCTACTTCACTTACAAATATATTTAGCAAATTATGATCTTACTGCATGTGACTTCAATGTGCACCTTTCTCGTTATAGCGAATAATGTCCCACACCTTTCAATGAAGCACTTGCAATTCAGTAGTGTATGAATAACACTTCCTTGTGGTACTCTAGACAAAACAGTAACACACTCTGAGGTATAAAATGAGAGGTGAGGAATCAAACTGGCTGGACAAGCAACAGCCACTTAACCAACGCTGAGTGACAGGCTTATCTGCCGGTTAGAAGACCCCAGCGCTGAGGGATGGAGCAGTGCTTTCCATAGTTGGAAACCTAAGCATTAGCTGGTGTGCTGGTACACAGTGTGTCCTGAGAGTGTGTTACTGATTCACCAGCCTGCACACCCAGCCTGACACACAGAAACCATTCCATTTTACTCCAGGGAAACAGTATGAGAATGGAGGCTCAAAAGGTGAAGAATTTGGAAGGACAAGCAGCTAGTGAAGAACCTAATCATTACTTGGGAGAAGTCTCTAGCTCGTACTTTCTTCCCAGTCACATAAATGCTTGCCAAGTTTAGGGTCCTTGGAACTGATGGGGAAGTTGCATAAAATCGGCTATGTGTGGTTGGGGGGGTGCTCTTTAGAGTTGGCTGCACTGTGCTTTGCACTGATGTGCTAATCTAATTAGAATAGATTTAGCCTCACGAAATGCAGGGTCTTGCACTGAAATCTAAAACCTTAAAACTCAGTATAGACTTGGAGACTTGGCCTAAAGGCAAAGTCCATAAAAAGACTGCAGAAAGGTTTTAACAGTGTGGGTAATTTGAGAACCATGTGCCCAAACTACACATATTAACTAAAACTATAAACTCAATAGGGATCCAACAGGCATGTACACAATGTTCTATCTTTCCCTGAGGAGCTGCACAGAACGCCTCCTCACCCCAGACAGGACCCCAACACAGACAAATCAATGTCACTCAGTTCCAGTTTGGTGAGCCAATGAATCTCCAGAAGCTTCATCATCAAAACTCCTCACTATGCCAGGACAAAGGTAGAGTCAGGAATTCCTAGAGTCCTACCCCAGTCAACCTCCTGCCTCCTAGAGCACTGGTTTTCAACCTGTGGGTCACTACTCCTTTGGGGATCAAATACCCTTTCAGAGGTGTCACCTAAGACCATCAGAAAACACAGAGGTTACGCTACTATTCATAACAGTAGCAGAATTACAGTTATGAAGTAGCAACAAAAATAGTTTCATGGTTGGGGGTCACCACACCATGAGGAACTAACTATATTAAAGGGTTGCAGCATTAGGAAGGCTGAGAACCACTGCTCTAGAGACTCCGGCTGCTGCTCGCCCACCCACCCAAGACCACAAGGAACAGAAACAGAATTAAATAAACTCGGTGAGAGCAGATGTGGGAGTGAGTGATGATCTTTCCCCCGCCCCACCTTCTATAAGGGAATGCTAAAGGGCTCAACCATTGGAGGGTCCCTTGAAGGTCATCATAGCAACTGATGTCTGAATGGCAGTGGCCACTCATGCACTGATGACAATTTCTTACCATGCTCCTTCTGAGGCAACATTCATGCAAGTCTCTCTCAGTGATGGCATTCTGCCCCCGGCTTACGACTGCACTTTGTTTGCCATACAGTATCAAAAAAGGACTTGGTGAGATACAACACCTCTGCAGGGCCAAATAAGCCACCTAGGAAAACTCAGATGGAAAGGATGGGGAGGTTCGGGAGCCGAGCATGGTGGTGTCCTCAAGGCTTCAAGCACATACAGGGCCCCACCTCATCCCCTTTCCTCTCCATCTGGCTTTCCAGCTCTTTGGTCCACAGAAGTGTCCAATTTCTTTACATAGTCCAACCTTCCTCCACAGTCTAGGAAAAAGTAATTCAAGGTTCTGCTACCAGCAGTTTAATTCCCCCAGGGTGGCAGCAGGCTCTTATATGGAGAGGTGATGAATTACTGTGTTTTCAAGTACTTTCCATGTCCCTCTTGAATGACATCTCTCCTTTGTTCCTTCACTACTTGATACAGATACAAAAAAAAAAAAAGAAAGAAAGAAAGATACGGTGAGATGTGTAACCAAGGAGATGTTTAGAAGTGAAATGGAAAAGCTATCCAAAAGTCTTTCCCCAAAATGTCTTTCCATGTTAATCTTCCCCACTGCATCGATCTGCCACTTTCTAGTGTGACACACTGCCTCCTCCTCTTCTAAAGCTCTTAGTGTTTCTTGTCTCCAACCCTACATAGCTGTATCCAAGCTCTGCTCTCATGCTTCCCTCTGTATCCCCCCCTGCAGTGCACCACCCCTTCTCGCAGTGAATTACCTGCCCTTGCAGTGCATCGAACACGCCCCTGCAGTGCCTCACACACCCTGCAGTGTATCACACCCTCCTGCAGTGCATCACACCCCCTTCCAGTGCATCACACATGCCCCTGCAGTGTATCACACCCCCTGCAGTGTATCACACCCTCCTGCAGTGTATCACACCCCCTGCAGTGTATCACACCCCCTGCAGTGCATCACACCCCCTGCAGTGTATCACACCCTGCAGTGTATCACACACACCCCTCCAGTGCATCACACACACCCCTGCAGTGCATCACACACACACCTGCAGTGCATCACACCCCCTGCAGTGTATCACACACATACCTGCAGTGCATCACACCCCCTGCAGTGTATCACACACACCCCTGCAGTGTATCACACCCCCTGCAGTGTATCACACACGCCCCTGCAGTGTATCACACCCTCCTGCAGTGCATCACACCCCCTTCCAGTGCATCACACATGCCCCTGCAGTGTATCACACCCTCCTGCAGTGTATCACACCCCCTGCAGTGCATCACATACCCTGCAGTGCATCACACCCCCTGCAGTGCATCACACCCCCTGCAGTGTAGCACACACACCCCTGCAGTGTATCACACCCCCTGCAGTGCATCACACCCCCTGCAGTGTATCACACACACCCCTGCAGTGTATCACACACCCCTGCAGTGTATCACACCCCCTGCAGTGTCTCACACCCCCTGCAGTGCATCACACCCTCCTGCAGTGCATCACACCCCCTGCAGT
>NW_021604676.1:4351678-4352682 GCF_004785775.1 Grammomys surdaster
CCTGCAGTGCATCACACCCTCCTGCAGTGCATCACACCCCCTGCAGTGCATCACACCCCCTGCAGTGCATCACATCCCCTGCAGTGTATCACACCCCCTGCAGTGCAGGTTCAGCTGTGCTCTACCTTCCAATGTGTTATACCCTTGGCCACTGATGGGGCTGCCACCCTCCCTGTAAGCCTTGAGTTGATGAACTCTTTGTGCTACGGAGTTTTGCTGCCCTGCATGAGTCTGTTTTCTCTGCCTTATATGACTTGTGCAGCAAAGAATAAAAGCGTATATGAGATGAAATTAAATAGGATTTAACTACTCATTGCCGCTTCCTAAAAGTGAAAGGAAATAGATTTGGCAATCACTTCAATGACCTTGATGTCTATTCAAGGGAAAAGTCAAGAGCGCATTAAAAACGAAGGAAAATAATGTAATTGTGAAGGCGTTTTTAACCTCGCCCCTCCCTTCCTTAGCTTCCTTCATGCTTATAACATCATCTGCTAATACACATATACCCAGCCACACATAAAGCTTTCCATGGTTTGCAAAAATGAGCTATTATGCAATCTTGAGATCTCTGCCCGCTCTTTCTAAAGACTGCACCAGAGCCACACACCACAATGTATCCAAACAATTTCACAGACAGGAACTCACTTTATTTCCACTTTTCTCGTGTTTGTTGCCTTTTTGCCACCACAGAAATGAACTGGCAAAAACAACTTCACTATGTATCTTGGGGTATTCACCATCTTAACAACAGGATGTCAGAGCTGGGACAGGGTGCGGGACACATCTACTCACACGCCTGCCACAGCCCTGCATTTCAAAGGCAGGTTCTATAAAGATCAAATGAATTCATAATTGTGTATACAGATCATCCATGGAAAGATATGAAACACAAGCCAGGGTCCATCCTGTGCTCTCTAATACACCCCATCATATGGAAAGATATGAAACACCAGCCAAGGTCCAGCCTGTGCTCTCTAATACACCCCATCATATGGAAAGATATG
>NW_021604676.1:4352692-4452295 GCF_004785775.1 Grammomys surdaster
AAGATATGAAACACCAGCCAGGGTCCAGCCTGTGCTCTCTAATACACGCCATCATATGCACCCTGTCTCTCCACGTTATACATCACTCAACAGAAATATAAAATTTTCCTTAAACTACCTATAGGGGGGAAATGAAAGTATAGACTACACAGAATTGTCTTTATTCAATTAAATGGTATAAAGTCAAAAATTGTTGAATTTAGCTTCAACTTCTTAATCTGTTTGGAGTACCAACATTACCATCAACTCTGGAGACACACACAGTCAGGTTCCTTCCCTCAAGGAGCTCAGAGTCCAATAAAGAACAAGCCCTGTACTATGCCAGATAAGCAGGTGTGGTGTGGAGGGGGTGGCCAGGTGGCAGGGTGGTGCTGGGAGTGACACCTGTGGGCTCCTTCAGCAGCTGCCTCCTTGGTAAGCAGGCCAGGCACCAGTCTGTCTTTTGGGGCTGGACTCTTTTAAGTAGAGGTTAAAGGTGACTCTTCTCTTTTTTCTTCCTTGATAAACATGTCTGAATTTGTCAAGGTTTCTAAAATTGACATTGATATAATTTCCATTGGGAGCAAATAAAACAAAACAAAAGCAAAAAAAAAAAGTCCTTTGAAAATAGCAGCCCAAGTAAATGTTTCTTAGCTTAACAGTTAAAGCCCTAATTGAAATTCTGGCTGTTTTCTCAGTCTTTAATGAATGTTCAGAGGTCTTTTCAAGGAGATGGAGTTTGACTGGGGGGGGGGGGGAGGGGGAGGGAAGGAGGTGTTTCAAACTGTTCAGCATCCCCATCCCCCACTCCCACCCCCCAGCTCTCCGGCTTTCAAAAGGCTCTGCAGTTAACCAAGAACTACAATCTGGATCTGGAAGAGCTGGGAGAAGGAGGAACCCGAAAGCTGTAGGACCTGTAGGAGGGCTGAAGCTCACTGGAAACATGGTCTTGTGGGAAGCAGAAGGATCTAGCCCCCACTCCTCCTCTTTCTCCTGCTCATGAGGAGAAAAGTTCAGTTCCATCACACACCTTGCTACAGGCCTGAAGGCAGCAGAACCAACCGGCTGTGGGCTGCACACCTGAAATTGTGAGCTAAAATCCCCTTTTCTCTTTGAACATCATCTGAGATATGTTACAGCAGCAGAGCCAGCTAACACAAATCTTTCTAGAAGATATGTAGATTCCTGACTAAGGAACACAACATGAACACATTCTTGCTATGATAGAGCTGTATTCAAAGTGATGGACAACAAACAGCTCTGTGTGGATTCTGGCAGTCCCAGCTGACTACAAGAGGCTTCCTAGCGGTTGCTGTAGTTACCAGGAACTGCTGTATTTCCAGCTAAGTCCCTGTTCTTTGTCCAGATGTTTGGATGTTTCTTTTGCATAACATTTGAGAGTAGTTTGGGAGAGACACCAAGGGGAATCAATTCTAATCCTCAAATGCTCCTATAGATTCTGTCAGGTAATGAACAATAAGGCCTGAACGTACCCAGTATCTATTGTGTATTTTAAGGCTAACTTATCCTGAATATTATCACCAAGTTAAGAACTATGAAATACCAAACAGGAAAATGATGTACCCTCTAGTACCATGGTCATCGTCATCCATGGGTGGAGCTTACTCAGTAAGTGCCCACTGCCAAGAGCACTGAAGAGTGAAGCATCTTCTCTTAAATGGTTTCTGATGCTGGAATTACGTCACACACACACACACACACACACACACACCTCCATGCACTTGCCAAATGAGCTCCCATTAATAAAATCCAAACTTTCAGTTAAAACTTTAAATGATTAGCAAGCAGAGAAAGCAGAGTTATTCCACTTCCAATGCTGCAAAGGAAAGATGAAAACTAAAAGCAGCAGCACGCCTGCACTCCACTGAGCAGTGTTTTGGGCCCAGCTAACCATGCATGGGAAGCATACATTCTGTCTCCACAACACGGTAGGCCAAAGCTAAGGATTGTCTTTCACTGCTCGCACTGAGAGCAAATACAAATAAAATACTTTAAAATGGGCCATGACTGTCTCTCAGTAAGATCAAGATCACATTGCCCAAAGCAGAAAGTTTCCGAGGAACGTTTGCCCACTGGCTGCTGATGCCTTAATTTCCCTACAGATACAAGGAGTCTCTGATCTCACTGACCAGAGACAGCTCCGGGGCCATGGTAAGCCAGTATTATAAGCAAGTGTCGCCATATTTCAATTCCCTGGACAGAGAGGACCTGAATTAAACTTCAGGTACTACAACAGCTCCTTACAACATGCTCAGCGTGTGTGCTTTCCCTCCCTCCTGCCCATTCCCTTGCTCTCCCTGCCGTGTGTGTGTGTGTGTGTGTGTGTGTGTGTGTGTGTGTGTGCATGTGCCTGTGCCTGTGCCTATGTGCCTGTGTGTGCACAAGTAGATGGAGGAACAGAATATAAGGCAGAGGAGAGAATAGTAAATCTCACATAGGAAACCATAAGGAAGAGTGTGATAGACTCATGACTTGCAGAGACATGACAACTGCATTAAGGAGAACCATTAGACCCAAAGTCTATATATAGCCTCATATAGTAGACTGTGTACAGTAAAGAGTAGCCCAGGGTTCTTAGTCTTGGGTGTTCTGTACTCTCTCTGACAAATGTATGAGCACTTCAGAACAGGAACTCTTTCTTTCTGACAATAATTAGCATCGGAACAGAGCCGGGTGCTTTGTTTATATTTACTGCATCCCTCAGAATGCTGTGATGAATGTATTATTCTCACTTAAGAATCTAAAAAACAAAAGCTAAGGCTCAAAAGTGCTAAGTAACTCTGCAAGATCACATCACCACTAGGTAGAAGAAAAGGAATATGAACCTACATACGTTTATTACCAAAGGCCAATACACCACTATTTCACATAGTGTGGCCTCAGGGACATCAGCAATAACCCCAAAGTGCTTTCTGACAAAGCACGCAGTTTAACCCACTGTGTTGGTCCTATACTCACCAGCTAGAGAAACGAAACCCAGCTGTTGATTTAACAAGAATTCAAGAGGTCTGGCAATGAGCCCAGTTTAAGTGTCCACAGCCATGGACTCACACACATCGTTGTTTAAAACCTCTTAGGGGAAGCCATCTCTCCAAGATTCCTCCTCTGGAGGACAGCAAAGCAATTTCACAATTATTTCAGATTTCCAAAGACCAACAAAAAAAATGCACATTTATCTCCAACAACAACAACAACAACAAAACTAACTAAACTGGTTTTGGAAGTGGGAATTATGAACTGTTAGTCCCTTAATAAATACATCATATTGGAAAGCAGGTTTCTTAAAAGGACATGTTGAAAATGGAGGGAACAGGCAGCACACTCTACCAAGCAGGCCACGACAGTAAAGTGCGCCTCCCCATCAGTGAGTCAGCCTGTCATGACTTCATGTTAGCACACAACCGAATTTCCCAAGCAAATCCACAGTCTGAATCTTACACTCAGTTCTCTGACCCAACTATCAAATGTACTTTCAAAGGGCCAGGGCATGCAAATAAAAATGGCCGGTGACATGCACAGGCAGCCTAAGAATAATTCCTAAGGAGTTTCAAAACTGTTTTGAAATGTGAATAAATTCACAAAGTAATCATACTGAGGAAAAAGGCATCTACTGAGGTGTGTACACACCTTCAGCTGCTGATTCAAAGAAACAGTGCCCCACTACGTAGTCGTACCTCAGTTAATTCACTTTGAGTTCAAACACACAGAGGAAGTAGAGTACAAAATTGTACTGCATCGTTACAGAAAAACAAAACTGACCTACATTTTAGCCAACTAACTTGAGCTGAACTCTATAAAGAAACAAATCAGACAGCGCACAAATGAAGAAAATACGCTAAGGGAGAAAATGCTGTGGACAAGCTGGGGGGGGGAGGGGCCAAGAAACAAGAGGTGGGGCTGGAGAGATACACAGCTCCTGAACAGGACCTGAGTTCAGTTTATAGAACCTTTGTTAGCTGCTCACAACCTCTGGTAACTCCAGATCCAGGGGATCTAACACTCCAGGCCTCCGTGGGCAACTGCACTCACAAACATAAACCCACACAAGTACACACAATGTAAAAATCACAGAGATCTTTAAAAACAAACTGGAGAGCCAAAGAGGGGCTCTCGACATGAAGAAAGAAGCAAGCTTACTAGGCCTCAGAAGGGGCAGAAAGGCTACTTACCCAGCCTGCAGTTCCCTGGAGCCCCAGGCTTCAGATTACAATCAAGCCCTATTAGCTCCTACTGAAAACTAATTAGCTACTGAGTTATCCTCCAAGTCGGATGAGATGACCAAAGATGGGAAGCTGTTCCAAGACTGGTACCTGACTCACAGGCATCATCTACCTGGCCCCCTTTCCCAGTCCTAAAGTCCAACTCAACATGGCCTCACACAGACCACAGGACCTTTCCAAATTCTTCAATAGCTGTCCATTTGCAAATTCTTGAATGCTTAAAAGTCAGGACACTTGGGCACAAAGGTTATTCCCAAGGATGAGGGTTAGGGTGAGGAAGCAGGAACAGCTTCACAGGGTGGGGACAGACACCCACTCCCACTTGGCCATGCTGGATGGAAGAGGTAGAGCTGGCCCCTGAAGACGACGCTTTTGGGTTTGCCACAGGTCTGACTATAGTTAGGTCTTCAAATACTATAATTTGCCCACCTGGCCCTTCCATGACTCTGTGGCTCATGGTGGAGTTGACCCACCCACAGAGCAAGCACAGCCACTCCTGGCCTCTCTTAAGGGCAATGGCCACCACACCCCCGTCTGCTCCTTGCCATACAGCCCTGAGTCACAAGCTTGGCCTTACCCAGAGCTTCCCCTCCCTTTCACAAACTGTCAACTTCAATATCTCAGGTCTGGCTATGGTCTCTTATGTGGCCTCGCCCCATGACAACCAGTTCCACTTTCACTCTGACCACTCACTTCTCACTGCAACTCCCTTCTTTCTCTGCCCAGCCTATAGCATCTCAAGTACATTCTGATTTCCATCAGAATTCTACAAGGTCTGACCCCCTTCCCAGCCAGCCACCACTCTTACATAAGTGGACCTGGTGCCCACATCTGCTTTTCTCTATCCCAGGCTTGGACAGCAGACCACTCCAAAGAAAATGAGCAGCAGAGGCTGGCATCTTCAAGACTGTATATGTATCCAGCAACATCCCACACCTCCAGTTCCCAGAAGCCCCCATGTTCAACCCCACCTCACTCATCTAGCAGGCTGCTGTACCACGAGAAAAGTGACCTTGATCTTTTTCCTTCTCAAGGTCCTCCTGCCCCTTTCCTCAGACTCTGAGCCTGGTAAACATTCCAACTGAGAATCCCATTACAGGGACTACCCCCAAGCTCCTATGTTTCAAATTTGGCTAATTACCAGACTCTGTCCCTGCTTTGCTTCCATCTCTGTCCTGGCTCCCCTCAGATCCAGCCATGAGATGCTATCAGGACATGGTTTCTAAGTGCATGTCTTACAAGACACTCATTGACCCACAGAACGAGAGCCAGACTCTTTTATCTGCATTCTAGGTAACCCAACCCTCTCCTCACACACTGTGCCTCACTCTTGGTTCTGCGGTGTTCCCTGCCTTTTCCCAGGCTGCCCAGGACCTCCAGAAAGAAGCTGTCTGCTGCTGGCTCCACAAGCCAAGCTTCCTCACAGCCTGATCTACCCAGCTGTCTGATTCCGATGCTAAGCCTGAGACCCTTCGAAAGAGCAACCCTCACATCCTCATGACCTAGTAACCCACATCCAGTAGCACTGAGATCACAAGGCCACCCCTTGTTGGACCTTCACAACTAACATGAAAAAGCATTCATCTCTGGGGTCTGGCAGGCTGTACATTATTAACCTTGGCCTAGTCTTTTCCCACCTACACCCTGAAAGAAGCCTTCAATGTCAGCTTTATTTAAAAACAAAAACAAACAAACAACCCACATGCCACATCAAGCTGACCTAAGGACTGAATTCTGAGTAAGTACAGCCAGAATACTCCCAGCAGTTAATATACAGCTACTATTGGTATTTCAAAAAATATAACTGGTTTCACTTAGCTCTTTCCAGAGGGAGGGCAGATTATCTGGCCTGTGCACAACAAAGGCAACGGCTTCAGAAACACTTCCTGCCTTTTGGCCATTTTGCTCCTCATTAACATTAACGGCCCTGCTAAGAGGCAAGGAGGGGCGGAAATGTCCTTCTGTCAACATGACTAACGACATGTTATCTCTGGTGCTACTGCTGACCCTCTGCCAGCAGGATCTGCTGACTCAGCAACACCCCTGCTTTCCCGCACAGGTGGATAGCAAACATTTGCTATTAATATGGCTGCTTTGGGCCAATGCTGCCTAAAGCATACAGTAGATACACACAGGCTGTGCAGAAGCAAGACTCATCGGGCCTTGTACTGGTTTTTTGTCAACTTGACAAAAGCTAGTCACCTGGGAAGAATGTGAACTGAGAAAATGCCTCCATCAGATTGGCCTGTAGAAAAGCCTGCAGGGCATTTTCTTGACTAATGAATGACGAGGGCGGGCCCAACCCTCTGTGGGCGGTGCCACCCCAGGCAGAAAGTCCTGGATTGTATAAGAAAGCACACTGAGGTGGCTGAGGGGATCAAGCCAGCCAGCAGCACTCCTTGGTTTCAGCTCCAGTTCCTGCCTCCATATCCTTTCCTTGAGTTCCTGCCCTGCCTCCTTCAAAGGTGCACTGGAACCTTCAAGGTAAAATAGACCCTTTCTTCTCCATGTTGCTTTTGATCATAGTTATGACCACAGCAATAGAAAGTAAACTAAACCCAGGCAATCCTTAAAGACTGCTGGAGATACGGGTGGCTTAGAAGGCAGGGATCCCAGCATGGGATGACCTACTCCACAAAAGCAAATAGACAGATAGATAGATAGATAGATAGATAGATAGATAGATAGTCTTTCAGTACAATAAGTTTTATTTGTTTTCGTGTGTGTTTGTGTGTGTGTGTGTGCGCACGCGCGGGCATGCACTCGAGTGCATGCACTCTATGATTCAGGCACTGAGTTTTCCAATGCCTGAGACAGGTACACATAAAGTCAGAGCTGATGACAAACAGGTGGAAAACAAGCAGGAGCACAGCTAAGTCTCACATTCACGCCTAATCAGAGAGGCTGGGGAGCAGAGACGTACCTGGGCTGTGGACTGAGGTAACATGGGCCCCAGACAGGTGCATGGGAGCAGAAGCGATAGCACGGGCAGTCACGGAAACCCCACAGGTCACACATAAGCTGAGTAGTCTGAATATTTTAATATATCCTACTTACTTTTTGTTCTCTTCAGAATTCCCCTGACATTTGGTGATAATAAAAGTCTAGGGAAAGCTCTACATGTACAGTCATTCCTTTTTGTTTTGTATAATCTGAAAAAGAAATCATTTCTGCTAAGGATTCTTCCTCAACAGATGGTGTCTGTGGTTTTGGCAAAAGACATAGGAGAGGGACAATGCTACCTATACTCCATGATGGAAAAGACAGGTGTGCACAAAAGCCCAACAGGCTCAGCAGGCATGTCATGCACATACACACTGTCCCCACCCTCCTTATGCCTGCCCCCACCTATCCACTCTCATCAAAAGTGGGATGGAGCGGCCAGGCTCTGCTAACCCCAGACTTTCTAATGGCTACAAGTCAATGACTTTGCCATGCCTTCCCTTTCTGCTTAGGAGGTCACCATGCAAAGCAAGTGACCTACTGACCTAAAACCATTCAGGTTGTGTGACGTCCCTAAAAGCTTCTTTAACCAGCAGCAGAACTTCTGTTACTTGTAGTCCAAAGTATTCGGCAGGACTAAGTGCCTGTGTGTGAAAGTGCCAGAGCCCTGAAACCATGACTTACCTGGTGCCTCCCCTTAACCTCACACATAAACCTGACACTGTAGGATACAGAACCATCTTAGAGGAGTCAATGAAGTACATATGACAAGCAAATACCCTCTGCCATATTTACATTCCAAAAAGCATCTTCCTGTGGATTCTCTTTTATAGCACAAGCTACTAAAGAAGGGTCAAAGGAAGGCAAAGTGGGGAAGCTGAGGTCTCATAGCTTTGTCTTTAGCCCTTGGGCAATCTCGGTGAATCACAACAGTTATAGAAAACATTGGGAATAGCTGGGCAGTGGGCATAACTGGGCAATGGTGACAAACACTTTTAATCCCAGCATGCAGAGGCAGGCAAATGGCTGAGTTCAAGGTCAGGCTAGGCTACACAGCAAGTTCCAGGACAGCCAGAGATACACAAAGAAACACTGTCTTGAAAAACCAAGGGGTAGGAGAAGAAAGGAAGACAGCATGGGAAGGGAAGGGAAGAGAAGGGAAGGCAAGGCACTGGGCACACACTGCAGTCCCAAACCTTGCCATTTTAGAATAAAGTTATGGAAAACAAAACGTCCCCAGTGGGTGTATGTTTGTTCCACATTTGTTTCACAGTGAAGATTTTCTAAAAGCTGCAGAGCTTTTACAGATAGAGCCTGGCTGGGAACAAGGGGTTACTAAGGCCTGTGAAGGGCATCCCCTTGTCCTCCACCCCAGTTTCTCTGCTTCATAGTCTCCACAATGCTCCCTCTACCGTGAATCAACTATAGACTGCCATACCTGCTCCAGCAGAATGAAATCCTGAAACCAGGAGCTGAAACAAACCTTTGCTTCTTAACTGCCAGGTATTTGTTACAGCAAATGCAATAGGAGCTACTATAAAATATCCCTTTAATTCATTCATAGCACACAATGGCAGCGGTATGAAAGCATGTGCATTTCCAGGAAGTATGTTAGGGCCCACTTTATGATACGAGCAGGCACGGTCAAGACTAAAAACTGCCTCAAGCCAATTTCTTGACTTCATGCAAACAGTAATGGAACCCCAATCGGTACTCGCAGATACAACAGAGTAGCGCTCTGAGAAGGCTAGTGCTGGTGACTCTCATCACTGTTTCTAACAAATGGGCTTTACCCTGAAAATGGGTAAGGACTCAAATGTAAATTACCTCCTGAAGGTGAGAATCCAGACCCAGGAATAACCACCACCAATCTTTGAGAGATTATGCATGAATGAGCTCATTAATACTCCTTGACCTGGTTCTGAAACCGATCTCACAGCTCAGTGCTCTTTTTCTTAATGATGCAAAAATAGCCCAAACACCATGAGTCTCTGTGCTGCTCTTTACTGAACAGATGGGACTCCTGGCTCAGCAGGGGGTTCTCATGCCTTGACCTTGAGGCAAGAAGATGCTGTGCTTGAAAAGCCCCAACTCTTGAGAGACCCTATGTCTTCAAATGCCAACTCGGCTCTTTAGTAGTTGGGTGGCAAGTTGTTGGGGGGGGGTGTCCTCTGTGTCCCCAGTGTCCTCATCTGTAAGGAAAAGCTACTTATGTGAAACGAGGATGACGCTGTACGAGGATGGAGCGTGTTCATCACAGGAAGAGCTTAAATAGACTGAGACAGGACCCAGCGCACACTCAAGTGTCTGTGTAATTCCCACCGCCGGCTCTCCCTCCTTAATTCTAGGTCTCTTTAAATTCCTACCATGACTCAGACACTCGTCTGGGTCCTACATGGCTAAATCCACTTATGCAGTCCTCTGCACACCAGCAAGATCTCACACTTACCATGTACCACACACCAACTGGTGACAAGTGAACCTGTCACCTCCGTTTCCCACTGCTACCTCTTCTCCTGCCAAGACTCTAAAGCACCAAGTTCATCCTCTGCTGTACAGGCATGGCGGCCTACTGTGTGTCAGTACAAGTGTCACTCTCCTGCAGGAGCCCTGTGAGAGATGGAGCCTCTGCAGACTACTTACTCTTGGCCTCAGCTCTTTTGTTATTAGGAGATTTGCTATTTGTTTATCTGGTTTACCTGAAGGTTCCAGAGACAAAGATTCTATCTGCCCTGCTGGGAAGAACAAAAGCACAGCCTGTACTCAGTAAGTCCTGTCGGGAAGCAGGGAAGGAGACAGAGGGCTTGCTGGGATGCCCAGAAGCCCAGCTCCAACAGAGCTGACACTATTCCTCAGGAGCACAAAGCTACGACCTGACCCTGATCCACTGATAATTCTATTTATCAGTCCTCTAACTACTGCTCCCAAACAGAGTCTCTTGGTTACCAAGTCAGCCAAAGGGAGTACCACCACCTCTGACTTGCTTGAGCTAATATACTAAAGACACACAAAGTCCTGGCCAGATTCCTCCAATCCCTGCAGCTTTAAAAGCTGAGACAAGACAAACAACTGATAGGCAAGAAGCATTCGGTATTCAAAATAAATGTGTGGGCTGGGGAGAGATACACAAGTGCACATGTGTGTGGGTATGTACGGGTGAACCAGAGGAAAACCTGCTCATCTTTCTTCCTTAACTGACTCTGGGAATCAACAACTGACCACAGAAAGATACTCATTTGGAATAGCTTTGCCTGATTATCGAACCCTTAATTATAATAATTAAACCTAGATTTGCGGTTCCACTAACCTCACTAAGCACCTCCTGAAGCATGTGTGTAACTATGGCACCACTTTCCTAAAAGTCTTCCTGGAAGACCAACTTGTGAAATTCTCATCTAAGAAAGTCAGAACACAAAGAGACCTTACATTATCCACACTCTCTACCATTCATATAAGAAAACTGGACAATGACAAGAACCTAAAGTTGTCCCCTAGGTCAGGGCTGTTTTTCCTACACCACCATGAAACCATACATATAACAGGGACTGCTGACAGCCAAGTGCATCTTGATTTAATCTCCAGTCTCTCATCTGCAGGGGTAATCAAAATCCACTCTGTATATATGTATGAATACGAGAGAGAGAAAGAGAGAAAGAGAGATAGACAGACAGACAGACAGACAGACAGACAAACAGGAGTGATAGAGATCAAAGGACAGTCACCAAGAGTAGAATCAGTCTCTGCCTGTTGTCCCGTTTGAAACAAGGTCTTGTTATTTCCTGCTGCTGTGTGTGCCAGGCTAACTATCCAGCAAGCTTCAGGAGATCCTCCTGCCTCCACCTCCCATCTCCTGGCAGAAGTTCACCAGGATGAAAGCCGTATGTGCTACTTACTGCATGCACAGCTTTTCATGGGTCCTGAGGATCCAAACTCAAGCTGGGGTGGTAAGTACTTTACCCACTGAGATATCTTCCCGCCCCTCAAAACCCATTTTAAACCTCATTCACTCCCCAAAAAGGATCACGGACTTCTCAAGAAAGTCATTTAAGTACGTAGTTTATGTCTTCTCTATGCTAGCTGCTTTAACAAACAGCAGAAGCAAACACAAAGTCTGGGAGGGGGCGGGGGGGGCAGGAGGGGGAAAGTATTTTCCATCACTTGCACTGAAGAAAGACAGGGATGTTTGCAGTCCAGAATGGTTATCAGTGGACTCTAGAGACCACAGAGGAGAAGGAAGGTAGGCTTCCCAGGAAAGGGTTCCTCCTCATCTCTGTCCAGTAGGATCAGAAGCAGTGGGCCAGGCAATAGAGAGAGGCACAGAAGCACAGTCGCAGTCCCTGACATGAAGGTACACACCATGGAACGGTGCGTTAGTGACTCGAGCAGCTAGCTCTTATGCAGCACTGGTGTTAAGGTGCAAAAAGGTCAGAGAAAGCAGATGACAAAAATGTGGCCAAACTTACCCTGCAAGTGCAGGGAGGCCACTTAGGAGGCAGCACTCTGTCACTCTCACCAAGTATGGAGAAAGAATTCAAAGGTGGGACCAATGAAGGTCTTCCAGCCTCTGTTACTTAACAATATGGTAAGGACAAAACTGCATTCATTGTCTTCTCCTGTCTGCCAACTACTGTTCTATTACTGTACAGGTATTAACACGGTGAATCTTCACCCAACCGTACCAGGTAGGGACTGTCATTCCTTCGTTTTCAAAGATAATCAAAATGAGGCACAGGTTCACTGCAGATATGCTGCTTATGGAAAGTGTCACAACTAGAACACTCTCACAACTGCCAGCCATACTTTCTCTTCAAGTCAGAGACTAAGGCCCACACAGAAGTCGAGGTGTGAAGGGCAGCTGACTCATACAGCCGTCACACCAAGTAGATGCCCAAGCTTTGTGTTGCCTTTATCCTCCGAGCCACTGTCACCTTGATCTCCAAAGAGGACCATGTCAACTCAGACTCTTTTCTCCTAACCCAGCATTGTGTCATCTTGCAAAAGATAGCTGTCTGCAACTCTCTATCCACTGTCAGGTCCTTTGAGCTCAGCTGTGGACGGAGAAAGGCAGAGCAAGGCACACCAAGGTCTTCACCTGCCATGGGACACTCATCTACATTAGGAATTCCAGAATGCTAAACTTCTCTCCCTAACTAAATGGTTTTTAAAGAAAACTAAAACAATTAATGGGTGATATCACTACAAGAAAATTGGGTTTCCTTCTTTCTTTTAACCATTTCAAGCACAGAACACAAATCAATCTTAACAGAAAAACCAAACAGGATGATGACACCCCAACCCGCGCTCAAGCCAGCTATAGTAACAGCATGAAGCCTGAGGTGTGTAGCTTGCATTTCTGAATCAAGTCAAACAGCCAGAATTCACGTCACATCCTGAAAGGTCTGGAGGCTACTTCCGGCCCTCACAACTGCCCATCTAAGCTAGAGCTCTTACCTCCAGCACATGCTGACTGTTCCTCTAAATTATAATTTCCAAAGAAGCGGGTGTGAACTGTGGCAATAAGGGGCCACAGTGGTCCCACCTAGCCAAACCATCAAGAAATCATCTAGAGTACTCCATAATTATGTACAACACCTCCTTCCACCCAAAGGGGGCAAATCGACTCCTTGAGGTAATTTTATCCCTTGACATTCTAGAAACAAAAAAATACCATTTTCCCCCAAATGAGTCAAATCTCTGAAGTCTAGAAGTTATAGCCTTCAAAAGTACACTCTCCAACAATAATTGGAGTAAATTTCCTTCAAGGACTCCAAGGTAATTTAAACTACACACACACACACACACACACACACACATACACACACCATTAGATCTTCTAAAATACCACATGCAACAGTAAATTACCGTTTCTGTCCACTAAATTACACCTAAGAGAAAGTTAATGGACGTCCAGAAGATTCTTCTGTGTATTTACTAAGGCCTGATCCATGATTTCAGCACCCTTCATGCAGATCCTGTGGCAGAAGACAAGCGTCCTTTCAGCCCTGCACTTGGGATGGAGAACCACACCTGTCAGCCTGCCCATGACCTCCATGGGCATGTGAGGAAGTCACCTGCAGCTCTCCCTAGCTGTCCGTCACATATTGCAGCCCTCCCTCGCCCATGCTCCAGACTGTCACCATTAGAATTGTTGACATTCGCCGGGCAGTGGTGGCGCACACCTTTAATTCCAGCACTTGGGAGGCAGAGGCAGGCGGATTTCTGAGTTCGAGGCCAGCCTGGTCTACAGAGTGAGTTCCAGGACAGCCAGGGCTACACAGAGAAACCCTGTCTCGAAAAACCAAAAACAAAAAAAAAAAAAAAGAATTGTTGACATTCTATAAATTTATAAAGTCAGCAGTGTGTTAACCCCCCCCCCAAAATCCCAAGTCTACTGAAACTTCATGGCACAGTACACACACATAGATATACTCATGTTTCTCACAAAAACAGAGCCCATGAAATTACCAGGGTCACTATTGGTACACTCTTATAAACGTAATGACTGTATTTACTAGAAAATAGAAAAAGATATACAAGTTCTTCCTACCCACAACACATCTGAGTGGCCATTTTCCTCCCAAGGCACAGCCTACATATAAAACTCAACAACATTTTAGTTGAATGAAGGTGCCCCACACTGAAGGGAAATAGATTAGCAAAAGAAAGACAGGTCCAGTTGGGTCAGCATAACAGGAAGGTAATGCAGAGATTAAGAACTCCAGGAGTGAACACCTAGGGGCCTTGTCCCTGTTTTTCCTACAAATATGTCATCATTCCTCTGGCTATACCATGGAGGGGCTCCTGACTCATCTCCCAACATGATCCTCTCTACTTTCCTAAGATGCTGACCAACAGCCTCTGCAGCTAACAGGGCAGGTTCAACCCCACTATAGTGTGGCTGCTGGCCTCCACCCTCAGGTAGCCCCTTCAATCTCCGCACCTGCTCTTCCCTCTTCCTCTTCCATTCTGAATTGCCATCTCTAAAGCTTTCTCTCATTTCCCCTAAAGTATGAAACTCCTCAAAGCTCCATCAGCCTCCAATAGAGGCTTCTAAATGTCCCCATTGCCAGCCTTCCCCGCCTCCCTGGCAGGTTACTCATTGGGGACGGAGGAGTGAGTCCAACGTTCACACCCTCTTAACTTCAGTATTTTCCTGCATTTGAAAAACTGCAAGTATAATGACTAACATGGGTTGTTATGCTGAGTAAGAAAAATGATTTGTGTAAAGAACCTACTACAAAGCGTGGAACTTAGGGGTGGCTGTAACGGTTATGTCACAGATACTGTCTAAATGCTTCTTAGACTCTCACCTCTACTAACCCCGGAAAACTACAGCTTCTCTAGCTTGGTTTTCTCACCTCTGAGTGCAGGGACTAAGGAAATCTATGGGGAAGATGTGAAGCAGCACAGAAACCAATCAGAAATCACTGAAGTGCTACTGTGTAGTAATACCAGGATGTCTGAGAAATGAACTGCTTCTCTAACTGAAAAAATGTTTGGATCAGTAGAGGAAACATTCCTTTCGATCCCCTCTGGATTCACATTCCTTAAATGTGTAATTGGTCTATTACTGAATAATTGAGTTCTTTTTTATACACTCATGGAAGTATATAGGTGTATCAGCCCTATGCCTTAGCGCTTACATAACTATGAAGTAAAGTAACTCTAAAAACCCAATAAAAACAAGAAAGGAGACCTCAACAGTATCTTGACATCACACAGCAATTAAATAATTCTGTAGATGCTACTTGGCTGCTCACAATGTATTAAGTAATATTAACCAGGTGCGGGCCCTTGGGTTTTAATTCTGAGTAACTACACCACAGAGGCTGTCAGCCCTTCCTCTCTCCAGTCATGTCTCTCTAATAAAGTGCAGTAGACTCTCTGCTCTTCCAACTCCAGACCTCAGCTGACTCTCATACATCTACTCTTCCCTCATTAGCTATAAATAAAAGGAGTGGTCAGAGAACGCTCTGCAATAACTAGTCATCTGGACATTACAGGATGTGTGATTTTCTGCAATTGCTGAAAAGCATATCAAAAATTTAATTTGGGTTTAACAAACTTAAAGGGGGAGGGGCTCTTAAAACTTCAGCTAAGAAACACTATAAAAAGTTCTTGCTACAGTATTTAGAAAGATCTCACACTTACAGTGATCTTCTAAAGCCTCAGCCTAACCCTATAAAGCGAGCAGTAATCTTAACACCTGCAGAAAATAAGGCTGGAGGAGAGTATCCAACTGTCTTCAGCTACCTAAATCTAACATGTGGGCTACGCTGTCCCTTCAAGACAAGGCCCAAAGAGCCTCGGTAAAAGGTGACCAAAGGCCATATGAATCCAGGTGAAGTCGAGGAAGTGAGTGTGAGAGGCCAAGAAGAAAGAAGGCATCTGAGAAAACAACAGGCCATGGGGACAAGACAGATGGAGAGGAAAATCAAAGATGGAGACGGGAAAAATGGATGCCTCAGAACTGGAATTCCAAAGAGAAATACCACTTCCAAAGAGAAGACTGAAACATGACCAACTTGTTCTAAACAGGGATGACAGCCCCTTGCCAGAGCAAGCTACAGGCACTAAAACTGAAGTCATAGTCATGGCAAATGTTCACAGAGTACAAGAATTACTTCAAAGGTGGCCAAGTGTCTTCTAGCCCCTTCAAAAGAAAGACATGTGATTCTGAACAAAAAGAGATGACTTACTAGTTTCTACAGACTTGTAAGTTAGGCCACAGGAAGGGAATTATGATGGCCAAGAAAGTAGGCAACCTTCCAAACAGGGAGACTCATTCACTGCTGCTAGATTCTTTTGTTGCAGGAACAAGCACTTAAGGGCCCACAATGTGCCACATAGTGGCCTAGGTTCAGCCATGAGCACCCCTGTCCTTGTGGAGGATTTAGCTGGGTAGACAGACAAGGAACGCAAGCATATGAGGTTTGAGCTTAGGTCATGATAAGTGCCCTAGAACTAGAAAACAAGTAAGTCAGGATATGAGAAAGAATGAGGGGTCGGGGGGACTAGTGTTTAAAATACTTTCATCAGACAATCAACAAAAGATTAGCTAAAGGCCAAGAGGAGAAAACAGAAAATTCTAGAAAAGTAACTGTTCATTGAGCAAGACCTCCTGGGCGTGGGGCTGGGGCTCCGTGCTTACAGGAGAGAACAAAGGCATGCAGGCACTTCAAGGAGTTAAGAGTGAGATTGTTAGTGCAGACAACAAAAGAATCTACCTGCAGGGACAGCTGAAGCCAGATGAATCTAGCAGCAGTCAGACTAGAATTGACTGTCACCCAACCAAAGGCAAGCTCAAGACAAGGGTCCTGACCCTCAACCTGCACTGCTGAGAAGCCACCACAATGCTCTGAGGTAGTAGATTAGGTAAGTTATTACCAACATGTCTGTGGCTGGCGAGTCAGCTGATGAGATAAGGTACCTTCTCTACCCCATACTCACATATTTAAGTCATCAGTCTCCCCACAAGACTTAGAACAGTGCATAAGAATCAGAGCTTCTTTAATCTCTATATTCCTAATAACTAGTAAGTAATGGTACCTCAATAAATGCTTAACAAGGCCAAGTTTAAGTCACATGAGTCAGAAAGGAGGGACTAAATAGCTAAGGTTTCATGGCTGTGAGAGACAGGCCAGAATCATCCTATGTGTTCAACATGACTGCAGTTGTCTGACACGTCAATAAATGGAGGTGGCCAGACACTGAATCTACCCAACAAAGTGCATAGCCCTGAGAAAAATCACTGCAATTCTGCGTCTCAATTTGTAAATGAAAATGTTGGAGCAAATGAGAGGTTGCAGACCTTTCAGTGGAGTGTAGGTATCTATCATTATCCCAAAGCCTGCTGCCCAGGTAGAGGTACAAGCCTCCCTTTCCGATATGCTCCCAAATTATAGGCAATAAAACATACAGCTGGTATGGCCAGCACACGAAGACTCTTTGAAGCTTTCCAGAAAGAGGGGTGATATGGTGGTGAGCAGACAGGAGCTTGGAGTTAGAAGCCAGACACACCAGTGAGCAACGGTAATGAGTCACGTGGTCTCGAACACGAACAATGGCTAACCCAAGGAAAGACTGAAGGAAACAGACAGGCTTTCAAGGTAGTAGTTGTTCCTGTCTGGCATGAACAAATCCAACAGTCTGGGTGAAATAAGACAGAGAGAAATCTATTTTACAGGACCTTGATTTAAGGCTATTAGAGCAATACTTACCAATAAGAAACCCATCCATTGAGTTCAAAATGTTTATTTAGTGTATTCACAGAATGCAATCAGACCTTCTCTTGAGTCTCCGAGTTATCATTTACCATCAGCAAAAATACCTGACACTTCCAGAACTCTCAATCTCCTATGCCAAGCAAAATTCTTCAGCATTACAGAAAAACTCACAAACTACAGAACAGAGTGAAAAGCCAATCCAACCCAAAGAAAGCTTCCAATTCCACAATAAAACACAAATACTACAGAAAGCACTGGAAAGTTTACAGTCAAGAGCTTTTTGCTAAGTCTTTAGTAACTTTATTTCAAATCCCTTGAAGAGTATTAAGTAACATTTGCTACATTTCAAAAACTCTACAACTTAAAGCAGTGAGCTTACCACTTAAGTAAAATATAGGGAAGCTAAAAAACCAGATCATGTGTTTGAAAATGGGTGCAAAATAATACATGCCTGAGGGAACTGGATGGTTTCCCTACTGAATTAAATTAATGGGTGGGAGGGGTGCTCTGCAGAGATCCTAGCGAGGGTAATCTTTGTGATTACACAGAGAAGGCCCTGGGAACCAAGGAAAGTTAATTCAAGATGAACTTCACTGGAGATGTTGAGAGAAACACACTTCTGATTTTCTAAACTCTATCAGCACTGGAGATCGTTATCAGTCCGTGTTCCAACAAACCAGACATCGGATCAGAGTTTCTTTGAAAATGGCAGGACGTTAGCGTTTACAAAGGACAAACAAGGTATTTGCATTCCGAGGCTCAGGCCTTTAGGCTCTGTCCAGGCCTTCCATTTCCTGCACCTTTGGATTGCCACAGGCTTACTTCCTCCATACACCTGGGTGAAAGATGCGTCCTCTTTAACAGTTAAAGCTAAAATCCTGAGGCAAATTCAAGGGTTAAAAGTTCAGCGTCTACCCCAGCCTCCTAGAAGCACAATCAGTATCTGTCACTGGCCAAGTTCGGTGCGGCAGATGATTAATTTTCGTAAACAACTCTGAATAGGTACGGCATTAGTGATACGACAGACCCAAGCAATCTCTGTGGTGGCGGAACGACAGCGGCAGCTGGGCTGACTCGCAGCGGGAGCCACTACACACGTTCATCGCAGTTCCAACCACGCAACAGGTCCACGCACGCAGTGCCCCAGGGCGGGAACCTGGGCACCTGCAGCAGCTCTCCTCCTGCCCAGCACCCCAATGCCGCCATGGGGCCACTGAAGCCGACAAAGCGCCATCTCTCCAGGGCACAGCCTACAGAGATAAGGCCAGGAGCACATTCCTTACAGCTGCAAAGATACTAAAGCTTACTTCCTCGCGCTGCTCGGTCCCAATGTCCTCTGAGACCTGCTTTAGCCCAAAATGAGGAGCTCCGGGCCACTAGCCCGAGAACTGGCTGCTAGCCGATCAGCCCTGGGGCGTGATGGGGCGCATGGTCGCCCCCAGCTGGGAACCGTGTGAGCTACCTGGCTTCTCACCTAACCGGCGTTAGTTCCCAGACCTGGATCTAAGCTGCTTAGTGGACCAGAACGTTTCTCCACTCAGCAAGTAACTACTTGTTAAATACCAAGTCTTTCGGTATAAATGAAAAATAACTTTTATTGGAGGATGGGGTTAATCGGGAAGCAAGGAGGGTCAGGGACGGTTGAGGGCAGTAGTGGTTCCCCGCTGGCCAGAGTCTCCCGGAGCGAAGCAGTCAGTGGAGGAGCGCACGGACTCGGCCAACGAGCCAGGTGAGGTGGGCACTCACCTCAGGGAGCTCCCGGAGCTGGTTAGCGTCCAGCAGCAGCTCCTCCAGGCTGCGGGCATAGCGGTAGATCTCCTCCGGGACGTAGACCAGCGAGCAGTGGCGCTTATCGATGGCCTCCACATGACGGTTGCACCGCCACAGGGGAATGCAGTGGAACATCGCAACCTCCACCACCAGAGCTGTGTCCCGCCGAGCCGCGGAGCCCGGGGCTCGGAGCCCGCTCCGCCCGGCCGCCCCGGTGCTCCCCGCCCGCCGCCCGCTCCGCGCTCGTTGCTGGCCCCAAGCTCGCTCGCGCCTCGCAAGGGCTCCACGGTCCCGATCGTTCTGAGGAAGCCGCGGGAACCCTCACCGCGTCCCGCGCCTTCGCCACAGTCAGAGCGTCCCCTCCCACCGCCCCCTCCGCCGCGCTCCGCTTCCTACTCCCGACCGCCGCGCACTGGGCATGCGCACACGGCGGCACGCGGAGGGCGTGTCCCGGCCGGGGATGCTCCGCTCCGGGTTTTCCTGGAGACCCGGCTCCCGGCAGGGTCGGGAGCCGGGGCTCCCGCGGTCCTGTCCTCCGCGGGGAGTCGCACAGCGTGCGATTCTGGAGGGAGCCGCGCTCCACAAAGGTCCTAAGGCGGGCAGGGACCGAAGGCCAGAGGGAGCACAACAACTTTGGAGTTTTCATTTTACTCACCGTGCCTTTTTTTTTTCTCGCTCCCCTTCCCCAAAACAACTTTCTCTTCCGGGGTCAGGAAGTACCGCCCCGCCGCGTACCTTGAGCGCGGGGTAACGAAGGAGTCGGTCCTGGCTTTCCGACACCCCCTCCTCCCCGCCCGGCTTGCGCCGTGTCCGCGCACACTCGCTGACAGACCCGACGACCTAAGAGCATCTTCAGTGAGCAGGACTTATCTGAGATGTGTGTGTCACCTACTTCCTGGTGTCACCAAAAGCATGGATGTCTGTCTTCAAAAATCTTCTAAAAGATGCTCCGAGAAGAAAGGAGATGCCAACGGTGCGCTTCTACAGCAGTTCTACCTTGACCAGACGTTGTGCCTTGGGGGCTAAACTGGGCTGAAGTACAGAAAGCACTGGTGCAGGAAGCCAGATGAACCTCCTATAGCTGGCTCCTGTGTTTCTTCGACAGCACCCAACGTCTTACAAAGGGGAGATTGCGACCCACGCAGTAGTTTGGGGGCGGGGGGGAGCACGACTCTTCCTTTCCTCCTCACAGGTTCCTATTATGGCAGCCAGACATTTGAACCCCTTTTTTTCTGTTTTCACCGTCAACAATCCAGAAAAACCAAAGTCACTCCTTCATGAACAGTTGTTGATTCGGTCTAGGCCAAATACAATAGGGATAGACATAAGAGTCTTCTCTGACTCCCCACCCAGCAACGGAAGCCCTGTGCTCCCACAGCTCAAATCTGGAGTCACCGACTTCACACTATGCAGAAGACTGAAAATTGAGCTTGCTTAGTAACCAAGACCGAGTTTGCTCCAAAACTTTTTTATTGTCTCTTCCGTACTTCTAACTGCACAGGGCTCTTGCCCGGGTGGAGAGGAAAAGGAAGGGTTAAGTAATGGTTTCTACTCTATCAAGAGGCTCTCTTATCTTAACTGATGAGAGAGGAAATTTGACTTATTTCTACTTAAGAATTATCACCTAGGCTTCATAGTTACAGCGAGCACCTAATTCCTGCCACTGCCGGCTTCACCTTTTATGTTGAATTGGTGCCTGCATTCTTGAGGAGGACTTTGAGCCTCCACTCCTCCTTCATTCCTGCATTCCAGAGGCATGTATAAAGCCCATGTTCTGCCACCTCCCATGGAAAACTCTGGTTCCTGATTAAGACATCCAAGAAGATACGTCACTAACTTTGTTGATTTTTTTAAAGTTATAGGAAGCTGACCTACTCAGTTTAATGTTGATTTTTCAGAAATACTCACACTAGATTGTTTTAATAAATGATAAGTATGTTTTTAAAATATGTCTGGTCTTTTAAGGATTCCAACCTGAATAACCATTCCTATTCGTCTCTGTGTTGTGATCATGTATATTCTTATTTCCAAAGACATCGTGGCCTTCTGCAGAGCTTACCTGCTTTGCAGATCCTGAAAACTACCACAGTCCACGTGACTTAACTAACAGATTTGTAGTCAGTCTACTCTGTGTTCTAGTTAGTTTCCTACTGGTAGGATAAACACTATGACAAAAAGCATCTTGCAAGGAGCAGAGGGTTTGTTTGGTTTACATTTCCGGATCACAGTCCATCCTTCAGGGAAGCCAAAGCAGGAACTCAAGCAGGACAGGAACCTGGAGACAGGAACTGAAGCAAAGGTCATAGAGGAATACTACTTACTAGCTTGTTCAATTTTTTTTTTATATACCACCTAAGGCCACCAGTTTATGTGTGGTACCAACCACAGCAAGTTGGGCCCTCCCAATTAATTTTTAACCAAGAAATTGCTTTACAGATTTGCCTACAGGTCCATCTGATGGAGACATTTTCTCAATTGAGATTCACTCCTCCTAGATGACCCTACCTTGTGTCAAGTCAACAACTAACCTTCACAGGGAGATAAAGGATTATTTGGCTTGGATGTCAGGATCACAATCCACCCTGGGGATAATACTGGGCAGGAACTCAAGACAGGAACTGAAGCAGGGATGAGGGGGGGGGGGGGGGAAGTATTGCTTATTGGCTTGCTTTCTGTGGTTTACTGATCATGATTTCTTACATAACTCAGAACACCTCCCCACTGAGGGCATATAATTCAGGAGAGTTTACTACATAACAGCAGATAATAAATGTAGACATGCTAGATACTAAAAATACAGCAAAGAAAAGATATCCCTTACTCCAAGAGAATGAAAATGGTGCAATTAATGGTTTGTTATTTTAATTCCTAACTTTTTTGTAAAATGGTAGGAACGTTACATTTTTAAACTACAAATCCAAAGTGGCACCGAGTAAGCTGGAAATGACTGGGAAATCAGAAGTTTGTAAATTTTAAAATGAGTGTGAGAAACCACTATCTAGCCACTGGAGTATAAAAAGAAACCAACAAACCAAAACAAAAGCACTCAGGATCCTAAGTGTTAGTGAAGATACCATGTAACAAACACTCAAGCATTGCTGGCAAAAAAGTAAAATGTTGAAAGCAATATTTAAAACAATTTGAAGTTTCTTGGTGTATGATCCATCCGTTCTGCTCCTTGGTGTTTACACACCAAAAAAAGTTATGTGGTATAAGTTATTTGTCAATATCCATGGTAATTTGGTTAGTGTTAGTCAAAACATTGAAACAACTAAATATTCATTAAGAGATTAAAAGTGTAGCCTATAGAAACAATGGGAAAGAACTAAAATAAACTGCTAAAAAATGTTAACAAAGAAATATATTTTAAAAGATCATATTCACAAAAAAGCCATGTACAAAAAAGTATATAGTATAGTATGTAATGTATAAAATTATTTTTAAAAAATGAAAACTAATATAAAATGATACAACCTGACTCAGTGGCTGTGTGCTAGTTTGCATGGAAATGGAAGAGGGGCTTAGATGGCAATGGCTCAAGAGAATGTGGGGAGTGATGGAACTATTTATTTAGGGGGTAGTTGCATGCATGGGTGCCTTTACTAAACTCCTAAACAATCTACTTGAAATAGAAACCTTTAACCACGCAAAATTTATATACATAAATGTGTTTAATTTTTTAATTAACAAGTAAGAGGCTGGCAAGATGGCTGGGGCGGGGGCTCAAGCACTTAATACATACACAAACCTTAAGACCTGTGTTTGGCTGCCCAGAACCTATATAAAAGTCAAGTATGGCTGCACATGCCTCATTCCAGCTTGCTTGGCTAGCCAGCACACACACACACACACACAAAAAAAAAAAATACAGCAAGCTACAGGTTCAATAATAGACTCTGTCTTGAGGGGATAAGGAAGAACAAGAGACAGGACACCTGATATCCCCTCCTAGCCTCCTTATACAGGAGTGACAGGATGATGCATGCTTGCACGCATGCGCGCGCACACACACATAAATAAAATACAGGTAAATGTATCCTACAGGCAGTTGTAAATTAAATCCCAGGCTAAGAATCACATTATGGTAGGTGGTTACTAAGTATCTGTCATATGCCAGGCACTGGATTACTTTTCTGGGAAACAAAGGGAGGGGCAGACCTTGGAGTCTTCTCGGAAGAAAGGCTGTTGTCAATGGTATCAAGATAGAAGCTATAATGGGATAGAGGGTCATTTTTTCCTATTCTAGAAAATCTATCAAGAAGGTGACCTTTTCATCTTGAAAGGAACACAGGAGTGACCTTCTGAGGATGTATACACAGATCAAAGACTAATCAAATCATATGCAAAGCTGGACACTGAGAAAACAGCTCAGTTTGTATAAAAACCCCAGGGCTCCTTTAATAAATCAAACTCTCAGAACTTAATCATGCTTCTCCAGATTTAAATTTAAGAATATTTTCTCCAAGATTTTAGAATACAAGACATTCAAACCTTTCAGAAGCCTAAGAACGTATACAACTCCATAAGTGAGTAGTTTAGAATTCAGCAATCTTCATAATCAGAAGTACGGCTGCTACCTGAAGTCTCTTATTTCCAATTAGTGCTTAAAATCTTTCCTCCTCCTTTGGCTTTTCTAGAAATTACATTTAAGTGTGTGTGGTGTATGTGTGTGTGTGTGTGTGTGTGTCCCACACTTGAGTATGAAATTCAGATGATCAGGCTTGGAGCCCTCACCAAATGACCCATCACCCTGGCCCCTTCCCTTGTTTTTCCATTGAAGCATTTGCTGAATTTACACTCGAGATAGTCCAGAAAACGTACTTATGCTTTCTGTTTTATTTGTTGTTTTCTGTTTATTTGTTGCCATCTGTATCTCCTCTGAATCTCTTTCCTTCCCTTGTAGAACAGTTGTTTCCTCTGAATGAAAACACTCCCTCCAAGTGGACAAAGAGGCAGTAAACAAACATCCCATGTCTGGGAGGAGAGAAGCTGAAACGTAGAAGCTCCCTAAACAAATTTGTAGACACAGTAGACGGCTGCTGGGAGGGGAGACCTACCAGCCAAGCTGCCCAGAGGAGCTCTCTCAGACCTGCTGGTCGGCTCGCACATTGTACAGAGCTCCGGGTTACAGCTTTCATGAGAGCTATCACCAGTCCTGGGGTGGGCTTATGAAGTAGCTGCTCTTAAGTCATCCCTGCTCCTATAGGGAACCCCCAACCCGTACTCCTGTTAGTAACTCCCATAAAAATTCATTGGATCACCAAGTTGCCTTGGTTACTTTGATTTGCTGTGGGTTCCCTTTCTGGGGTGAATTTACTGCCTGTGTGTCTCACTCACAGGACACTTTCTTTTCCTGCTGTCTTTTGACTGTATTTTCAGACTGCATTTGATGCCATCCACTAGTGATAGGGGTTGCTCTAGTGAACAGAGTGGACATCTTTACATTTTCATAGTCTGGCTGAACAATAGAAGCAGAAATTGTTGGTCTCTTCTAACAGGGTGCCTCTAATAAGGAGAAGGAAATGGCTCGAAAAAGATGCTTCCTTTGCTCTAAGAAAGCAAGCCATGTCTTTGACTGAAGGGAAAATGTTCTTAGATGGTACCCTGTTTTGTTGGGGTGATCCCTGGGTTATGTATATCTTTGATTGCTTCTCCAATGTTCAGTCAGCCACAAAGACATATCTGAAAAAGAAATCACAGAGCTTTTTGTCCAGATTATTGTATGAATCTGTGTATGTGATCGTTGCCTGTTTTGTTTTTGTTGTTTTCGTTGTTGTTGTTGCTTTGTTTTGTTTTGCTTTGCTTTACTCTGCTTTCAAGTCGAAACTGCTGAGTGTTCTGGGGTACTGAACTTTTACGACGTATACTGATTAAAAATTCAGTAGATGAGGTATGGTTACTCATCTCTCTATTTATTGAGCTTTTTCTAAATAAACATTTTAACATTTCTAATTCAGCTGCAGCATCCTGCAAGAACTAACAGCAGAGAAAAATGCTTACTAACCTAGACTCTGAAAGTGGGAGACCTCGGGACTTAAACACACTTGAAGACAGTGGGCCTAGCTACAGGCAACACCTGATGAGCATCTGATCCCTGATGGCACTAGCTGACTAGAGGTCAGAGTAATCAGACACTAGCCTGGCCAAGAAGGACCTGAATCAATCCCACAGAGCATGCCTGGAGTGAGGTGGGAAAAGCAATGACTCTGAGCCCAGGTTCTAGCCCAAGTGCCAAGAGTCTGTGGGTTCTCTTGAGGTGGGGAGCCTTAGTTAAGTCATCTGTGGAATAAAGAATTTAACTACAGGTCTCTTTGGTCCTTCCAAGTCTAAAGACATGAGCTCAATTCCCACAATCCACACAATGGAAGGAGATTACTGACTCCTGCAAGCTGTCCTCTGACCCAATATGTACAGTCTGGCATGAACACACACACACACACACATACATCACCTTTTTAAAATAAATAAATTTGAGTAAATAAATAAATAAAATCCATTCTAGAAGTTATTGTTATATAAAAAGCACATCTATATGAATAGTAATTGTTACTTTCTTTTAAGCTTTTTTTAATGTTTAACATTTAACAATAATAAAAAGCATTTATTATTTAAGCTTATTTAACATTTAACATTTATTTTTAACATTAAACATTAGGTTATTTAATATTTATTAAGTTTTAAACATTTTTTAATATCTATAACATTTTTAACATTTAACATTAACTTTTAGCATTTATAACATTTATTAGATTTCTTTTTTGCTAGCATACAAAGCTGTGGATTTCACTGTGACATTTCATGTTCTTGCATCTATGTCATTACGATTTGTTTCTATCCTTATCATCAGTGCCCTCTTGTCTGTCTTCTTCCTTTTAGTCCCCTTCCCTCCCCAGCAGTCCCTCCTCCTGCTTATATCATATTCATCCCCTCACCTTTTCTTGTTGCTTCCCCTTTCAGACCTTTCTTCCCCTTTCATACCCTCTTTCTATATCCACACTACAATGCACACACACACACACATACACACACACACACACACACGTCAATCTGTGTTTTGTATATGAGCGAAACCATAGCATTTCTTTCTGAGTCTGATGTATCTTGCTTAACATGATACTCTCCATCCATTTCTTTGCATATGCCATAATTCCATCATTCTTTACAGCTGAATAATACCCCGCCGTCCATGTACCAACTGCCTTCACTTACCTTCTGATGGACATCTAAGCTTGCTCCATATCTTGGCTGTGAGTAGTGCAGCAATAAACCTGTATGTGCAGATCTCAGTGGAATGCTGTCCTTCAGGTACACACCTGGAGTGGTGCAGTGGGGTTCACATATAACTATTTGGAGGTTCTTGAGTGACCTGAATACTTGCTTCCAGTGTAGCCGCATCAGACCAACAATCCCCCAGAAGAATCAATGTTCCACTTACCCCACACCTTCACTGGTTAGTAGTTTTGCATTTTTGTCCTTTGTCTTCTTCTTTGATGTTGTTGTTGTTTAATTTTTATGTTTCTAAACACCAAATGTAGTAAATTCATAAATACATGCTGGATAAAAATACAAAATCGCAACAAAAAGACAATACCTTAATAAAATCCTTCTGCGTTGTCCATTTTTATGGGCAGAATAACTTATTCTGAACAACAATAAGTTATTCAGAATAACTTATTATTTTATTTAGAAGAATAAAAGCAAATTTTTGCTTTTTTTTTTCTGGAGAGATAGTCCAATCCTCTGGTAGAAAAAAAGCTAAGAGAAACCTCAAGTAAATATTTGAGACCCTGCCCCATGCTATGGTTCAGTGGTGCTGTTTGTCCGTTCCTATGCACATGTTTGTGCAAGCATCATAAACCAGCAGCATAGGCACCAAACAACACCCCAACAGTTCACACTGGGAAACATGCTGGGTGACAAGCAGAGGCCAAGCAAGACCAAGAGGCAGTATACACATGACTGCTCCAAAAAAGACACATAACAGAGGGGCTGAAGATCAGGGTGGTGTCATAAGGTTGGTACATTCTGAGAGTCGGGCTAATGTGAGCACTCTGTCACCTACTGTTGGGAGCCGACACCTAGCCATCTCAAGCCATATACCCTGACAAGAGACATGTTTTCAACAGCCCACAACAACTGAGCACACTCTGACACTTTTCTCATGTATCTTGTCTTGCTGTTTAGTGCCACCAACAGCTAGGCACACGTGGTCTCCTCACTGCTAGCGAGGCGCACGTGATAGCCACGCTGCAAGGCACATGACGTAGTGCCTTCAGCTGTGCTTGTCCACGAGGGCAAGGCACGTGGTAAAGGGTATAAATACCCAGGATTTCCTTCCAATAAAGAGACTTGATCAGACTCCCTGTCTTGTCTCCATTCTTTGCGTCTCCGTCCCCACTCTCTCTCTCTTGCTAGGCCCTGACCTGTGGACCGGAGCAGCAGAACGGGCCGTTACAAAGTGGCCCCCCGAACGTGAGGCAGCTCGGGCGGCTACAAAGTGGCACCTCAACGCTGGAGCTCCAGTAAGCAGGATACAGTGAAGGACACGGCGGGAATTGGAAGCGTGCATCCTCACTCCTGCGCTGGAGACCCTGCTGACTGACCCGAACGGGCAGTTACAAAGTGGCGCTCAACTCGAGGCAACAAGAACGAGAGGCCCAGTGAGGGGTGTTACCGGAAGAAGGGTCGACTGAAAATTCAGAAGTAAAACAGAGGTGATTGCTGTGGGAACCTGCTGTGTGGAGATCAGTAGGTCATAGTAATGATAATGGGGCAAGAAATAAGTCAGCCTGAATTCAACTCTTTGTTTTTGTTTTGTTGTTTGCTTTTGTTTCGCTGTTTAAATGCTGTCTTTCATGTTCAAAAGAAAAAGAAAAGCATAGAATCCAAAATATGACCAAAGGTTGAAGTAACGATTTGTCAGAGCCAGATTGTGCTGACCTAGAGGAAGAGGCAGCCAAATATTTCAACCCTGAATGGCCTGCTTCCCGAAGACCCCCTCCCTCTGCTCCTCCACCTCCAGATGCTCCTGCTCTGGAGATGGCGGTTGTAGATCACAGAAAGGAGTTGCAGGACAAAATTTCTTTTCTTAAACAGCAAATAGAATTAGAGAAAGAGTATCGGGACTTAATTAATCAGTTACAAAAATTAAGGACAGGGAAGACGTCTCGAGAGGGCGAGTCTAATTGCGAAAATCACCCAGGTCCTTGTGTTCCTCAACCGGGAGTCCAAAGGCAGCCCCTGTCCTCTGGTTTTAGTACAGATCAGCCAGAGGAGGGAGAGGCTGAGGTTTTTCCTGTATCAGAGACTAGAGACACTCAAGGGCCTGCTTGGAGACATCACACAGGGTTTAATTTTCAAATTATTAAAGAATTAAAAAATTCAGTGGCACAATACGGTGCCACTGCTCCCTTTACTCTTGCAATCTTAGAATCTGTTGCAGAGGAGTGGCTGACTCCTGGTGATTGGAATATTCTAGTGAGAGCAGTTCTTAGTGGTGGGGACTATCTTATTTGGAAATCAGTGTTTCATGAGAATTGTAAAGAGACAGCTAGGAGAAACATTCAGGCAGGCAATGGTTGGTCCTTTGAAGCCTTAGTAGGAGAAGGGCAATTTGCTTCTAGTGATAACCAGAAGCAATATGACCCAGGCTTATTCGCTCAAATTCAAAATGAAGGCTTGGCGCAAACTCCCGGTAAAGGGAGACCCTGGTGCATCTTTGACCTCAGTCAGACAAGGGCCTGACGAACGATTTTCTGATTTTGTTCATCAATTAATGACAACAGCAGGAAGGATTTTTGGTAATGCAGAGGCAGGTGTAGATTATGGGAAACAACTTGCATATGAAAATGCCAATTCTGCCTTTCAAGCGGCCATTAGACCCTATAGGAAAGAAGCAGACCTTACTCGGTATTTCAGACTCTGTTCTGACATAGGGCCCTCTTACCAACAGGGCTTAGCTATGGCAGCTGCCATGCAAGGACAATCAGCAAGAGATTTTTTGGCAAGCAGAGACAAAAAGGCCTGTTTTAAATGTGGCAAGCCTGGACACTTTGCAAAAGATTGCAAGGCAGAGAATGAGTTAACCCAGAGACAGCCTAGAAAACAGCCTGGCCTATGCCCACGTTGCAAAGGTGGAAGGCATTGGGCTAGTGAATGTAGGTCCAAGACAGATGCACAAGGAAACACCCTTTCCCATAATCAGGGAAACAGGAACAAGGGCCAGCCCCAGGCCCCGAACCAACACAAGCCAAAACAGGCTTATGGGGCAGTCAGTTTCATACCAGCAAACAACCCCTTTCTGAACTTAGTCGAGCAACACCCGGAAGCACAGGACTGGTCCTCAGTTCTGCCACCCACATAGTATTAACCCCAGAAATGGGACCTCAAGCCTTACCCACTGGAGTGTTTGGACCACTCTATCCAAATGTGTTTGGCCTGATAGTGGGAAGAAGCAGTGCTACTATGCAGGGACTACAAATTTTTCCTGGAGTTATAGACAATGATTATCAAGGTGAGATTAAGGTAATGGCCAAGGCAATACAGAATATAGTCACCATTCCCACAGGAAGGAGGACAGCTCAACTATTGTTACTTCCGTTGATCCCTACTAATCACAAATATAAGAGTCCTAAGAGAGAGGATCAAGGCTTTGGTTCCTCTGATGCATATTTTGGTTCCTCTGATTCTCAAATGGCAGATGCCACACGCTGGCTGCCAGAGAGACTGATTAAACAAATAGACAGCAATAACAAATCCAGGGAGGAGAAATCCCTTGGGAAGCATATTTTTTCTTTGCAGGAAACATGAAGATGCTTCACTGGAGCGGATCAACCAGCATACCCGACTTAGAAAGTCCTCAATACAGAAGAAAACATCACCACCCACACCTCCAGGGTGGCTCTATTAGACTCTTGGTTCCTTGATTTATGATTTAGTGGGGTACATTGTTAAGACCCAAGAGAGAACCCATTACCACAGTTACTATAGTTGTTTTGGGGGTTTGAGATTGATTGGGGAAGGGACAGGGATTTCCTTACTTGTTTTGTTAAGATCAAAGCTATGATCAGTTCTGTACTTATATAGATTTTGATTTAGAAAATTGTGTTACAGAATAGAAGAGGCTTATACTTTTTATTCCTCCAACAGAGGGAGTTGTGTGCTACTCTTAAAAATGAGTGTTGCTCTAAGGCAGAATGGTTTACACCAACCATTCTGACAGCATTAAGTCTCTTGTCTCTCGGGTTCATGCTGTTCAACAGACTGATGGCTTTTGTACGACAACAGATAGATGCTATTTTAATGAAACACATATAGGTCCATTATTACAGGCTGGAAGTAGGGGACTCTAAAACCTCTGTCATCAAGCCTGACGAGGATTAACCCCTAACTTACGTGCTAAGCCAGATAGTCAATGACGGGTAAGAGAACACCTCAAGACTCTTGCCCCTAACTGGGAGGCCTCACCATCCTAAGACAGGAGCTCAACCAATGGCTGTTGAGTATCCAGAGACGGGAAAGGGAGGCTGGGGGTCCTTTGTTCCAACCTAAGACAGGCACGGTTTCCATAAGTTTTCCCCAGCCTTCCCTTTTGAAAACAAATTTAAAAGGGGGGACCTGTTGGGAGCCAACGCCTAGCCGAAAGCAGCTATCATCTTTACAGCCATCTCGAGCCATATACCCTGACAAGAGACTTGTTTTCAACAGCCCAAAACAGCTGAGCACACTCTGATAAATATCTTGTTTTTCTCACATATCTTGTTTTGCTGTTTAGTGCCGCCAGCAGCAAGGCACATGTGGTATCCACGGTGCTAGCTAGGCGCACGTGATATCCACACTGCAAGGCACATGATGTAGTGCCTTCAGCTGTGCTTGTCCACGAGGGCAGGGCACGTGGTAAAGGGTATAAACACCCAGGATTTCCTTTCAATAAACGAGACCTGAGGAGACTTGATCAGATTCCCTGTCTTGTCTCCATTCTTCGCATCTCCGATCCCACTCTCTCTCTTGCTAGGCCCTGACCCTCAGACCAGAGCAGCAGAACAGACCATTACAAAGTGGCCCCCCGAACGCGAGGCAGCTCTGGTGGCTATACCTACCTCTGGGGTCTCCTTACAAAGGGAGTGAAATGCAGATTGTGATTTTGATGCTCATAAGCAGTGACTCAAGGAGATTCCAAATACCCATCATCAAAGCATGAGAAGATGCTGAGCTTGAACCAAACTTCATGTGTGTGTTCACTGTTTCACAGGGACAGCTGAGCTGTGCTACAGAAATGACAAACAGTCCCTTCACTTACAGCTGGCTGTTTGTCCAATTCTCTAATGACAAAAAAAATTAATGGAGTCTTATTACTATAGAACATTCTTTCATTTATAAATATTTCTTTCCCTTCAAATTAAAATTTTAAAGTAAAATATTCTGATAGCTGACAAGCAGACACACCACCCATCTTTGATTTCATGTGATTCAACATAGCCATTGCATTGTTTTCAAAAGATGAGACCAAACACAATTCTAACACTCTTTGCACCCATCAGATACTCCTCCCAGTGAAGGGTCACTATTTAAAAGCTCCATGAGGTATCAGAGGACTTTTCAGTGAGTTGGTGAAAGCAGTATCAGTGTTTTGGAAACAGTTTCCAATCCCTGTCAAGATCCATAGTTTTGGTAGACATTCTGAACTCAGGATAGACATGAACTGAATGGAACTGGCAAATCCTGATATCCAGTTTAGGACCATAAGTGATAACATTGATACCTTTATGGATGAACAGAAGTATTTGTTTTCTCACCATCTCTGTCAAAAGCCAATTTGATATCTGCAGTTAGGGTCACTAATTGAAATTAAGACCTTTAGCTATGATCTCCTGTCAATCACAACTGGCCACTTGGCACTATGTGACGTCACGAGCATCCTCCTGTCCAAGCTTGACATCTTGTGTTTTGATGACAGGTATTTGGGATCTCCTTGTATCACTGCTTATGAACATAAAAATCACAATCTGCATTTCACTCCCTTTGTAAGGAGACCCCAGAGGTAAGTGACACTAGCCTAGCCCTCAGAGTGTACCAATCTTATGACACACCACCCTGATCTTCAGCAGTCACATGTTGTCCAAAAGCTGGCTCCTTTTTACAGTCCTCTGTGCTCATAACTTGGGTTTGTCCTCACTTTGGCAATGCATTCCACTGCCTTGGTTTCAATAGAGAGAGGAATCAAGCTACCAGTCACAGATTATGGATTCAGTCTCCCCAAAAGTACTTTCCTACTGTGTCTATTTTGACCTCGAAATCTTAAAACTAAAACAAATATGTCAGTGGCTGTTGACTCTTCCTAAATCAGATCACTCCCTTTGATAAAACGTAATAACTGCCCAGCTGCTTCTGTAGAGATCAGGTGGTGAAGTTCTGTTCCATAATGCTTTGCTCTGTTTTGGACCTCTCAATTACAGGCACTCCTTTGAGGATGAGGAATTTTTGTAGCAGCTGATACAGGTCAGATTTGCAAACGGGGATTCTGCACTCATCTGTATCACACAGGATCAGAGTCATTGTAAAAGCTATTGTGTTTGTGGCCACTCTCTTTGGGTTCACAAACTCCTCCTTCCCTAAAAGAGACACATAACAGAGGGGCTGAAGATCAGGGCAGTGTGTCACAAGGTTGGTACATTCTGAGGACCATCTAGCATGAGCACTCTGCCACCTTCCTGGGGGTGTGAAATACAGACTGTGACTCTGATGCCCATAAGCAGTGATACAAAGTGATTCCAAAGAACTGTCGTCATGAGAAGCATGAGAAGATGTGGAGCTTGGACCAGAATTTGCTCATGAAGCCTGAGAGCCTTGGGATGCCCCTTCGTAGAGGGTATAGAGCAGGCTGCTGGGCTGCTAGGGAAACAGCAAAGCAGAAAGGGGGCTTTGCTCCATTGGCAGTGGCCAATGGTGGGCAGAAAGCAGTGAGACAGTGCAAACAGAAACACGGCAGCTTGACAGAGTGCCCAAGTACTTCCTCTCCAAATTGTTTTAGAGAGGCCCTATATACTCATTTATCTGCTTGACCTCCATTCTGACTTGGCTGAGATGAAACCACAAAGCAGTTTTAATTTTTATTTATTTCCCTTGTTGGCTAAGGATACCTTTTTTTCCCCAATATTTACTGGCCATTGTATTTTTTTTCTTTGATAAATACCAGGTATATTCATTAGCCATGACATCATTGGCTGGCTTATAGGGTGGGCAACTCTTCGAGTTCTTTATAGTATCAATGCCCTATTAGAAACGTAGTTAGCAAAGGTTTCCTCCCATTCTGTGGACTGCCACTCCACTCTACTGATTTCCTTTCTCATGCAAGGCATTTTAGTTTCATGAAATTGTATCCATCAATTCTCAGGATAATTACCTGTATTACTGGCATTATTTTCCAAAAGTCCATTCTTATGCCTATGTATTGAAATAGTTTCCTCTGCCAACTACGGAGATTCTGGTTCTAAGTTCTCTGGTCGAGTAAGGACTGATTTTTGTGCAGAGCGAAAGACATGGATTCAGCCTCATTCTTCCCCATGTGGACATCTCGTTTTCCAAACACAGTTTGCTGAAATGACTAACTGTGACCCAAAGCATGTTTTGGGACTTTCACTGAAAAAATGGGGCCCTATAGTAGTAGCTATGGTAGTAGCTTGGGTTTGCTTCTGGGCCCTCTGTTGTATTCCATTGGTGTGATTGTGTGGTTTTGTGCCATTGCCGTGTAGTTAATGTTATTGTAAGTCTACAGTATAATTCGACAGCAGGTATTTTCAGTAGTGTTGCTCTTTCTACCTAGGATTGAACCATCTATTTGCAATCTTTTGTGTTTCCATGTGAATTTTCTGGTTGTTTTTTCACTTCTACAAAAAAAAAATCACTGCAATTTTAAGGGTGATTACATTGAATTAGTAGACAATTTCCAGTAATGTAAACTATTTCTGGGATATTAATTCTACCAATTTGTGATCATGGAAGGTCTTTTTACTGTCAAGTGTCTTCTTCAGTTTTCATTATAGAGATTTTTTTATTTCTATAAAGTGTACTCATATTTTTCATGCTATGGTAAATAGGATTTTTTTCCCATGATTTCTTTCTCAACAACTTTGTTATGGCATATTGAAAAGATACTTGGCTCTGTGTGGTTTTATAGGCTGCTACTTTGCTGAAGGTGTTTATTAAATGAAAAAGTTGTACAGTGGAATTTTTGGGGTCCTTTAAATATAGGTTCAGGTTGTCTGCTAACAGGTGTGGTTTGACTTCTTCCCTTTGCAGCTGTATCCACTTGTCTTCATGTCTTACTGGTCAAGCTAAGACTTCAAGCACTGCAAGTAGAGAGATTGGGTACCTTGTCACACTCCCGATTTTAGAAGGAGTCTTCTCAATTTTCTCATTTACCATAATATTGGTTTGTCCTAAATAGGCTTTATTATATTGAGGTAAGTTCCTTCCACTCCTAGATTTCTTGAGTTTTTTATTACAAAGGGATGTTGAACTTTACTACAGGCTTTTTCTGCATCTTTTGGGGTGATCATGTCTTTCAATGTATTCATAAGCCATGTTACATTTATTGATTTGTATGAGTACAACTTTCTTTGCATTCCCTGTTGAAAAAAAAAATCCAGTTATGCAGTTGAATCATTTCAATGTTTTCTTGAATTTGGTTTAAAAGTACTGGGGGGGGGGGGCGGAGCACTCATCATGGTGTTGTGTGGCACTATTCCTGGAGATCTGTGAACAAACATCTACACACCCTAGACAGGAAATTGACAACAGACCAAAGTACATATAGCACCAGAATCTGACGTGGTGAATCAGGGAGTTTTATTGGGGCTACGTACAGGAGATGAAGTGACTCAAAGACAGATTCATCGCCAAAGGCCTCTTCACCATGGGTAACATCTCAGCAAAGCTGGAAACCTGGATCGCACTACACAGCCCGAAAGCAAGTTAACAGGTTGAGGGAGCCCTCTCACAGCTTAGCTGGTCTGAGCCTCTTGCAGGCAACTCAGCTGTGTAAGTTGTGCATTCCTCCGCTTAGTGAGCTAGTGCCAAGCTCAGAGGTGTATCCCTTCTTATCGGTGAGACAGGGCCAAGTTCAGCAGTGCATTCCTTCCCTTAGTGAGACAGGGCCCAATTCTGCCTTGCATTTCTCAGCCTGGCCTGGTGTTGCTCAGCCAGGCAACAACAACAGTGGCGCCACTGCCGCAGCCCCTGCAGAGGAACTCAGCTTCAGATTATTTTCTGTTCGATCCTCCTCTCCATAGCCTGTGCTGTCTTGATGGCTCTTGGTCTGTGGCTCAGGCAGGCCCCGTCTTGTCTCTGTATTCCAGTCAGTCTCTTTCCAGCTTGCCGTTGCTATAATGCCAGTGTCCGGAGGAGAGAATGCCTTTCCGGACCTACTGCAAACCAGAGGGCAGGCAGTGCGCTGTACCTGGACACCAGTCGGCTGTCACTCCTGATGCCTTCCAGTAAAGGTCTCACTTCGTTTTCTTTCTTTCCTCTTCTGCATTTTCTCTCATGAACTTAAGTCTACTGTTTTCTAGCCTGATTCCTTTCTCTTACTCAACAGTGCAAGGGTGTCTCTTCTGCTGCCGGCTTACCTGGAAGAGCTAACAAATCTTTACGATTTTCTTTCTACAAAGTAGAAATGACAATCTTTTGAGAGCATCAGTTTTCTGTAGCTAACCTATGAGTAGCTAATAAAGGAGTACACTTCTTAAAAATTAATTCTACTGGAACCATTAAAGAGTTGAAAAGAAAGTTTTTGAAGAAAACAATAGTACCCGATATTATTAAATTCTCTAACTGAATCAGCTAACACAAAAGCTGTACTGCCAGCATGTCCTGCTTTAAGAAAACAAAACACATGGGTAACTCACCCTAGATCACATTTCAATGGGGACAACTCCTGCTCTCTCTAGGTGTGCTAAAAGGCTTTACTAAGGTTGAAATAAGTGGTTATTTTAATGCAACCTCAATAGAATTTTCTCTACTGAAAATGAAGTGTCATATAGTTTTATACATAGAAATGTAGGTACACAAAGCTAAGCATAAGTGTATTTGGTACTGAATATATTGTATTTAAGGAAATTAAACCAAACTCACCCAAAAGTTTTAAACATCAGCTTGAGAACCCTCATCTGAGGAATTTACTTTCTCTGAGACACACTGAATGGGAAAAACTGGAGAAGATTCACACTAAAAGCATAACTTCCTAATATCCACATATTCATAAAATGTAAGGATATTATTTCAAATTTTAAATGCCTTATGTCATGCAGAAAATACAACTTTCTATTTTCCAATAAAAGAAGCAATTTTCTTCCATAATACAAAATCTAATTCTGAATAAAAGCAACCAAAACAGGAATTCAAGGAGACTAAGTCCTGGATTTACAACAGAGTGTTATTAGATTTCAGAGACGCCCCCAACCCCCTTACTGCCTGGGTATCTCACCTCTAACTGGAGCCAATCAGGACAAAGGCCTGGCAACTCTGAAGGACTGTGACTTTTCTTGAAAATGCTTTGCTAAGACATATAACACCTGTAAGCAGCAGAAAGTCCACAGCACATTCTGTTTTCCATCTCTGTAAGCATCTACATACACCGGTTACAGCCTCCCTCGCCCTCTCCCTACCCCTCTCTTCCGTTATCACATTTTTTCCTGTTGTAGTCAAATCCACTCACCTCAGAGTATCCCACCTGCCTCAGCCCCTCATCTTTCCCTTACACATCGATTTCTCATTTCTTTCTATTTTACTGAAAAGGAATTATGTGGACGCAGAATTTCCTAAGCATGATTGCTAGTTATGAACATTTCCATAATTAAACAAAAAGTTAATAAAATTAATAATTTTATTATATTATCATTATATTATCAATATTATATTTTATATAATATTACATTTATATATGCTACACAATTAATTTACATATCATCAATAATTTGTAGAAATGGAAACCAGAAATGTCACACCTTCATTGTTGGTCTCAAAGAGGATATTTATAGCAAACACATGTTTTAATAGCTATACACCAAAATAAGTTTTTTATAATAGATATTTTATGCTTTTATGCTTATATATATTATACTATGCATATTCTAGGAATTGTACAATTCTTATTTTAAACTTGAATGCATCAATGACATTTGATTTATTTCTCTCAATATTTTCCGTTTTGTAAGTTAATGCCCCCAGATAATGCCATAGGCAGCCAACAGGAGAAAGAAAAGTAGACCACCCACAGCCAGAACATTTCGCTCAAGGGAGGTGGCTCAAGTTCACTAATTGACTTCTTTGGAGATAATAAACATGTTTCCCACAAGGTGTAGGCATGAGAAGTGGTATTTTTATTTGTATGTGACTGTCAACATGATGCTTCTCTTTACATTCCCTGAGGAAGGAAGTGAGCATGTGTCTATGTGTACTGACCAGAGAAGGAAGCAGAAAATGTACCAAGCAGACAGCCAAAGGAAAGCAAACTGAATCCAAAGAGAGGCATAGCATGGAGGTGCATGAAGGTGCATGGAGAGGCTCACGGACTTGTAAGACCATGGGAAGCACGTGACTGTCGTCATAACTACGTGACCGATGTTGAAGTTTCGTTTCACTTCTACGGCAGTTCTTTATCCATCTTAGCAGTACTGATCTGCCCAAAGCAGCTGAGTCTCTTTTATGAAGGCACCGCTGACTTTTCTGTGCAGAGTAATGAAATGGGATTGGTGGGATCACGATCCCAAGATACCTCTGTGGGACTCAGTCATGTGGTACAGACAAACTCTAACAAGGTCCCGGCAGTTTTTGTGGATGTGTGCTGCTGGGAATGCATTGATCTGTTAGGACTTATGCCTTTAAACCATCCCTTCATGTAGGTGTTGGGTGAACTTACTGACTTGTATCTAACAAATAAGACACAGTGGGTATCACGCTTGAAATTAAATCGTACAGATAGTGGCTTTCCTCTCGGGTGTCTATTCCCTTTCCTTGGAGTCACTGTTCTGGGGGAAGCCAGACACAAGTCCTGAGACAGCCTATGGGGAGACCTCATGATTCAGCTTAGAAACAGATCCCTGCCCGTGTCGGTACTCCACCAGTGAACCTACAAGGCTCTCCACCCATTAAGCCTTGAGACAACTGTAACTTCAGCTAACATCCTGATTATAACTTCCAATAAGTATTCTCCCCAAACCACCTAGCAAAGCTGTTTTGAGATCCCAGACCACAAAGAATTCAAGGTGATGTGTGTTTGTTATTTTAAGCCACTAAATTTGAGATGACTCATGAGCCTTAGGAGATAAGCAGTTGGATCCACAGCCAATAAGAAGCAGGGGGAGAGTTAGAGGTGGGGAGGGGAAAGATGAAAGAGTAGCTATGCTGTGCAAAATAAGACACCAGGAACCTTGTTGGTGTATCTTGGGTCGATTTCTCTACACTCTAATGGTTGTTGTTGTCAGGTAGGCATATTAACCCAATCTGCAATAAAAGGAATTTTGCATAAAAAATAAAGATTTTTCAGAACCATACTTTATGTATAGCAACACAATTTATAGTATTAAGTAATTTTATAGTAGACTGACTTGATACAGTTTTAAACAGAAGAAAAGACTAGTTACTGGATGCATTTTTCACATTAACCTGTTTAGGAAAAGAGATTTAAAAAAATGTTCTAGTGAGGTGATTTGTAACTTGAAATTTTTCCCTCTTTTGTTCTGTTTAAACTATGTTAATGGATTGAAGAGATGTTCAGTGGTTAAGAGCACCTGCTGCTGTTCCAGAGGACCTGAATTCAATTCTCAGTACCCATGTTAACTGGCTCAGAGCTGCCTGTAACTTAAGCTTAGGGGATCTGATTCCCTCTTCTGGCTTCCACTAACACCCTATATACATGCCATACAGTCACCATAAGATACACACATCTACAAAACTCTAGTAACTGGAATAGGCATGGTCCCCATAGATTCATGTGTTTGAATACTTGGCCCAAAGGGAATGGAACTACTAGAAGGCATGGCCTTGTTAGAGGAAGTGTGTCACTGTGAGGGCGGGCTTTGAGGTCTCAGATGATCAAGCCAAGCCCAGTGTTACTTTCACTTCTTCTACCTGCTGATCCAGATATAAAACTCTCAGCTCCTTCTCCAACACCGTATCTGCCTGCATGCTGCCATGTTTCCAGCCATGATGATAATGGGCTAAACCTCTGACCTATAAGCCAGCCCCATTTAAATGTTTTCCTTTATAAGAGTTTATGTAGTCATGGTGTCTCTTCATAGCAATACAGACCTAACTAAGACAGTAAAAAACTACATTTAAATAACTTAACATGATGGAAATACAACATAGAAAGAGAGTTGAAAAACCTTATAAAAGAAAGGCTATGTGCCAAGAGAAGTAAGCTGAACACAACATCCATTGCTCAGTTCTCCAGTGGGAAGGAGAAACTGAAGCTACCTCCAGAGAAGGGCTCCAGATGAAGCCCAGGGCCCTCATAGACTTCAGACCCAGATTCAGGCTCTGGTGAAACAGTGGTTCCTCTGATGGACAGAAAAGGTTAATCTCAAAAGAGGTCTCACGTTGTCATGCTCTATGTCTCAGAAGGCAGTGACCACCCCTCCCTTTCACCAAGTCCCCGTTCCACTTTCATGTCTTTGTTTTTTTCTTTGTGATCCACTGGGTTTAAAACAGGGCCATTCTCATGAGCATGCATGCGATCGGTGCATGAGTAATTCACCAGCGGCTACATCACGAAAGACAATGACCTCCTCAACCCCCAGCAGCAACCATTGGCTCCTCTTGGGTAGAGTAGGGTCCCACGAGTCCCTGTCTACACACTGTGATTCGGTGACTGTTATCTTGACCGACAATCTTTGTTTTGTATTTTTAGTATCTGTATGTAGTACACGAGTGAGGGTTCACATACATGCTCAGGTATGTGAATGTGTTCATCCACAGCTGATGCTGCAAGGCCTCCTTGATCACGCTTCCCCTTACATACTGAGGTAGGGTCTCTCCCTCAACTTGGGGCTCACCATTCTGGCCAGTCTGGCTAGTCGACATGCTCCAGAGACTCCTTATCTCTGCTACCTGCCCACTGGGATTACAGGTGAGCCATCACACCCACCTGGCTTTTTGCATGAGTTCTGAGAATCAAAACTATTCTCCTCAAGCTTACATGACAAGCACTCTCCCTGCGGTGCCATCTTGTAGCATTAATAATCTATTTTTAGAAAATGATCTACCCTAGGGATCTGGGACTTAAGACTCACAGCTTCAACTTGTTTGGCCCCACTCTGGACAAGTGAAAGCCCAGAGAGGCAGTTACGAAGAACAGGGGGACTGGTCCAAGAGCATGGGCAGCAGGTGGCTGGCTAGGGCTGGGAAGTGCATAAAGAGAGACAACTCACCCTTAGTCATTGGGAATGGATCTTATCAACTGCGACTTACCCTAGAGCCTGGAGTTTGATAGCTCAGAGTCTGAGATGAGCTTGTGGATGAAACCCTGGGGCCACTATGAGTCATTCACTTCCCAAGAACTCTGAAGCTGTGAAGTGTATGTGATAGCCACATTATATCTCTTCAGTGGAGGTGGTTAATAATCAGGAGGCCTTATAAGTAAAAGGATAGGCCATTTGCCTGCCCTGATCTCAATGCTGAAGTTGCTTTACACACTTGCAATGCACTTCAGAAACCCTCTCTGAGCTACAAAGTCCACTCAGGGGATCTGAAAAGTCTCTAGGGTAAAAGAGTCTATTTGGCCCACAGAATGCAAAACCAACCATAGCAAGCAGAGGCCTTTTCTATGCAAAGAAGGGAAACTGCTAAAGTTGAAGATAGCTCTCAGCAATGGCATAAACTATTGGAAAGACAAGAATCCATACATTTAACTAGCTCCCCACCTCCCCCATACAAGTAACTGGCATCTCCAATTGTAAGAGCCCAGTAACAGGAGCATAATGAGATATATTCGTGTACCTCACGTAGCAGTGAAAATCTACAACTGCCAAGAAAGTAGTAAGGGGCATTGCTGTCATACACCCTCAGTGGCATCAGGAAAATAGCACATTTTTTTAAAAAATCAAAAGAAGAAAACAAACAATATCAAATGTTGACCTGTGGGGAAGGGACTCATACACTGCTATTGAGAAGGCAAACTTGACCTGCCTCTATGGAAATTGGTGTCAAGTTCCTCATAGAACTAAAAATACAACTACCATGTGACCCAGTTGTACCACTTCTTGGCATATGCCCAAAGTCAGCGGACCACAGAGATACCTGCACACTCATGCTTTGTTATTGTAACACTAAATAAAAGAATCAGCTTAAGTGTCTGCCAGCAGATATGAATGGATGAAGAAATATATAGCTGCAACTTGATATCATCATGTCAAGTGAAATAGGCCACAGAAAGACAAATACGGAATGATTTCTATTGCTTATGAGTTTAAGAACTCTGAATATCTACATAAACACACAGATACATATACATACATGCATATATACATACATATGATATGAAATCAGAGGAAGACTGTGAGAAAGGGGACTTAAGGGGGAGGAATAAGACTGAGGTGAATATGATCCAAGCACATGATATATTTAAAAGAACTTGTCTTTATGAAACCCAACATTGTGTACCATGAATAATATATACCAAAGCCTTTTTTTTTTAAGTAGCTCTTTCTGGAAGGTAAAGCCTAATGATACAAGCAGTGGAGTCTTTTTGAGAAAATCTTTCATTGGAAATCTTTATAGCCAGGTGTGAAATTACATGTCTTTATGCCTTTTATATTACATTCTACTGCTCTGAAGGCTGAAGCAGGAGAATTGCAAGTTTGAGGCTAGGTGTATAAGAAGGCCTGCATTGGCAATATAGTGTCTCAAAAAAAAAAAACAGAAAGGAAGGAATTTAAAAAAGGAATAAATGAAATGTTTGCATTTGAACATTTGAATAGGAAGAAATGAAACGTTTACATTTGTAGCTGATCTTTGCTACTTTGTGGGTTCTTCTTTTTTCCACCTCCAACCCCAGCACCCCTATCACTAGACAGTGAAGAAAAAAGGAAGAGAGACAGAGAGAGAGAGAGAGAGAGAGAGAGAGAGAGAGAGAGAGAGAGAGAGAGAGAGAGAGAGCACACACACTTTGGATCTAATTCCCTTCTTCTTGTCTCTTTTTTGAGCACGAATACTAACAATCTGCAACCTACCCCCAAGAATGACCCATAACCACTCACCTTGCCTCTTGGGACTCTCCAAAAAGTTCCCAAATTTCCAAACATCCTACAATTGCAGAAATTAGCTGCAGCTGGAAAAAACATGCTTTTGTCAGAGCACAGGGCAAAGCATAGTCAGCTGCTCAGACAGTCTGAAGCAGTCTCGTATCCCACCTGAAATTAAAATGAAAATACATTTTTATAATATTTCAGTGTTTTTTAAAAGAAACCAAAATTCCAGAATTTTCAAAACTTGTTACTACATACATTATTTGGTACACATATTATAATGGGCAAATACGTTCTGAGGAAATCTTTCATTAAGGGCCAATGAGAATGCTCAACATTTAAGACTACCTATCGTCAAGCATGATAAATTGGGTGCAAACTCAGCACCCTACTTGACTGAAGATGAGAATATACTCTTTGTAAATTGTCCCCTGAAATCCACACATGCTCTAGGACAGGTGTGTCTACAACAACAGTTAAGTAAAATAAAAATAAAGGCATAACTACTTTTAAATCTTTCATTGATACAAAAGAAAAAAAGAAAAGGAAGTGAATAAATCAGGGGTATAAATCTTTGTGGTGTTTTGGTGAGAGGAATTTGGTGTTGCCATTGGCAGATTACAGCTTCAGAAAAACATTAATAATGTATCCTCTAACTGCGGGCAAGAAAATGACTAGTTTGGGTAATGAGTTTCTTTCAGACCCAGCTTACATTCTGGGTCTCACAGTGTTCTTTTTGTTTATCGTTTTTAAGCTCCCATCAGCCTGCTATGGCTTGCCCTGGTCTGAATGCATCCCCCCCAGACTCATTTGTTAAAAACCTAACCATCTGTGGGATCATATTAAGAGATAGGACCTTTAAACTCTCATGGACAGGGTAAGTAGTCCTTTAAAAGAAGTTTGAGGGAGTCCTTAGTCTCTCATCCTGTTTTTAGAAAAAATGAAAAGGCAATGTAGAAACTTTCTTAATCTGTGGTATTGCCTAGTCTATAATTCACCTACTTAGAGGCCCCAGGGTTTCTTAGCATGCACCCTGCATCAGGGTCTTCTTAGGGTGCACATAAAGAGTGCCTGCTGTTCATTTCTTTACCTTTCTATGTGTCTAACTCAGAACTGTTTGTTCTGAAATGTTTCATAGATAACCAAGGGAAATTGCAAGACTTTAAATCAAGGCTTCACAATGAAAACTCTATGTCCAGTCGAGTGAAGCAAGGTGTCCTTTTCTGGGCTCATTAAACATCTGAAAGGTCGCTCTATTCTAGACTCGCCTAAAGCAACTGTCCTGTCCACCTCCGCTTTGTACTTCTCCTTACAATTCAGAGTGCTTTCTCTCTGGTCTTCCTGTGAAATCAGTGAGCAATTACAGCGTGGATTTGACAAGATCCTTCTGTGGGAGCATATCTGAAGGCAGCTACCTCCATGAAGAGTCAGCAGCTTTAGGAGCACGGGGAGAGTTATCTGACTGTCTTGTCCCCAGCTAAGACTTTTTTGTTTAAACTTTTCTAGGACTTTTGGAAGAGGCTATTCTTGTACGGGCACAGTTTTCTTTTCTCACTACAGGAGGCATCATGTATAATTAAGCTCTGTACTCCAAAATAGAGGCAGAAGTGCTGATCACATTACTCCCTGCTGAATGCCACCTCCCCTCTGCGCAAGAAACTCAGGATCCCTTGTGTTGTCTGTAATCCCACCTGCTTTTAACACTCACTCGGTCGGTGTGTTCATGAAGCATTTTAGGTTAGAAAGAGAAGTGCAAACCATCCTGTCAGACAGTAAATCAAAGATTCTCAGCTTGTTCATGCTTCATATTTTGGATTGTAGAAGTCTCTGTAAAGAAACACGAGTCCTGTGCACTGTGCAAGACGCTGAATAACATTCTTACAATTTTCCACCAGATGTCAGGAACTCCCTAGTCTTTACAATGACAATTATTTCTGGATATTCTTCTTCTTCTGAGGCACTGTCCTAGCCAGCTTGTGTCAGCTTGACACAATGCACAGTCTGCTGAGAGGAGTCACCTAGATCACACTGCCCTGTAGGCATATCTGTGGGGAACTGTCTTGATTGTTATGTAAGAGGGGCCAGGCCATTGCAGGCAGCACCAACCCTAGGCAGGTAGTCCTGGGCAGAATAAAAACAGCTTGCTAGCTGGGTAGTATGCCTTTAATCTCAGGAGAAGGCAGGCAGATCTCTAAGCTTGAGGCCAGCCTGATCTACAGAGCTACACAAAGAAACCCTGACTCGAACAAAGCAAAAACAAATACAAACAAAAACAGCTAGCTAAGTGTGAACCAGTGAGCAAGCCAGCAAGCAGTGTTTTCCCATGGTTTCTGCTTCACAACCCTGGTTGATTTCCTGCCCTGACTTTTCTCAGTGATGGATTATTGGGTGAAGCAAACCCTTTGCTTCCTAAGTCACTTTTGGTCAGCATGCTTTGTCACAACAGGAAGGAAACCAGGAAAAGGACAAAATGCCTCTAGTGGAGAATCACTGTTCAGATACTTGAAGGGTTGGTATGGCTTGTTTTTAGTGTACTTCTTATTGTTTCTTTCATTTGAATCTCACAAAACCCCTGCCTCACACTGATGCATAACAGAAAGACAGTTCTTGATCTAACTTAAGTGACTCCTAATGACTTTACTAACAAAGGGGCAATGGCTAATAGGCTAATAGGCTAGTAGGCTAAATAATGATAATTTATCCATGGTAGGGTGCTTAGAGAGGCTAGAAGCAAATTGGAAACAGGAGTTGTACCACTTTATTCTCTTTTGATTTTAACTGTAAATCATCATGAAACTTATTTCAGCAATTCTCCCCCATTAAAATGCATGCCCAAGTTCCCTGTACAGAGATTATTCCAGGACTAAGATACTTCTCAGAGACAGAGGTTCTTAGGATTTCCCCAGCAACTGCAGCACAAGCACATCAATCTAGCCAAGGAAAACAGGAACAGTGTCAGGAAAGGTGTCAGTGACTTCTGCCTAATGTATAGTCTCCTTCAGAAACCCAGCAGGAAACTAGCTCAAAGCATAAGTTTCCAGAAGAAGGGCAGGGTTCATGCCAAAGGGAAGATTGCAGAAAGGAACTGTCGTACAAAGTCTTTGTTTTGTCAATGGCTCAGATGAATGCTATGCCTTTCTTTTTCAAAGGTAATTGTATTTATTTATTTTGTGCATATGTGTGGAAGTACATGTGTCACAGGGTGCATGTGGAGGTTAGAAGATAACTTGTAGAAACTTGGAGGAACTTGCCTCCATTTGAGTCTCTGGGATCAAATACAGACAATTAGGCTTAGTGATAAGTACCTTTACTTTGCCTGCTGAGCCATCACTCCAGATCTTAGCCATTCTTATAAGGCAGCCTTATATGTAAATAAATACCTATACATAAATAGTTATTCTTATAAGACAGTTTTATTATGCAAATAAGACCACGGAAAGTCACATAATGTCTTGAATCCCTGCCCTTATCCTATACAAAGGGAACAAGAAAGACCGGGATATAACACAAAGATTAATACATTAATACCCAGATCAGTCAGTACCCCACACAGAAGTATTTTTTCAGTTAATCTGATACTCTTGCTATGGATACCATTAGTTTGGTAGAGGAACCATTTGAACTGCCCTGGGAGGAAAATGTACATTATTTAGGCAGGAAAAAAAAATCAGTAAAGCAGAAGACATATAAGCAACGAGAGTAAAGATCTGAGCATTTGACAGGAGACACTAGGAGAGGACATTGGAAGGAGAGTGTCCGAAGTCAGAGTTTAAGGATGTCTAAACTGACATGGTGAAATGAGCTATGCTGGAGCATATGAGGAGTCGTGGAGTTTCTTTCAAGATGGACTGGTATCCACTAAAGGCTACCCATCTCATGAGGCTGAACTGACATTCTCCTGAAATGCTTCCCTAGCACAGGATGTTCAGGCCCTTTCTGTCCTTAAATCCTTAGCATTTATCTTCAATAACAGAATGCACATTTTCTTGAAATGTTAGTAGATATTATACAAAATTAATCCCATGTCCAAAGAAATAGGGAATTCTGAAATAAAAGAAGGTCATCAGATGTTCAAGACTTACCAGAGCCTTTAAGATGAAGGTTTCTCAAGGGCGCTGTTCACACAGCATCCCAAAGACTGTGTCACCTTTCACCCAGTGTGGAGAAAATCCCAATCTGCCTTAAGCTCACAGTATGACTGTAGCAGATGGCTGTGAGACTGAGGTCACCACACTTAGGGGCAGGACTGGTCTCTACCACAATGTCAGCATGCTTCCTAAAATGATGCGCTGCCTGGGAAAATCCCCACGCTGGCGCTCCTGTGCCCCGCAGCAATCTTGGGCTTTCCTCACACTCACAGGAACCTGAGACACAGAACATCCTCACATACTCTCTAATGTTCCATCCAGAGTTGTTAGCACCAGGTCCCCCACCAATGACTTCACGGGAGAAATAACAGATGGAGTTTACTTCACACAGCCTCAGTGAGTATTTTTAAAACAGCCTACCCAGCATTCCAATACTCTGAAGATCCTTGTTAGCTTTACTATTAGTGTAAGCACTCCTTTATACTCCACACATCACGTTCCTGTTGAATTTCTTTTAGAAAATTGTGATTTCTTTGAACCACTGTGATAGCACATTCAAAGTATATGTTCTTGAGCCACCACAGAATCTTTATTATATCAGGGAGGAATGGCTAGTGTATGTAAATTTTAAGGAATAAAGTAGGGGTGTTATCAAAACAAACCAACACAGAAAACTATGTCAACACTTTATAAGTACCTATCCTTATTAATTACTTCAAGCTATGCAATGTCTATCCCAATAATATGAATAATTTCTGTGCTAGATTGACAAAGTGGAGTGCCTAACATGACAATGTTGTGCTTGAAATTTTAACTAAAGCAGCAAGACTAGAGAAATAAAGGAGATACAGATAGGAAAAGAAGTCAAAGAATCCCCCTTTTCAGATGATACAATCCTATACATTAGTAACCCCAAGTAGTCTACCAAAAGTCTCTTAGAGAAGGCTAAAAACCTTCACTAAAGTGGCAGGACACAGAATTAACACACAAAAATCAGACTGTGTCCCAATAACATACTAACAAAGAAAACACAAAGTAATCTGTCTCCTTGACAATACCCTCAACAATACCTTGGGGGGAAGTATAACCTATCAAAGGAAGCAAAAGACTTCTATAATGAAAAAATGTTAAAACTTGGAAGAAGGAAATTAAGGAAAGAATCTAGAACAGCAGTTCTCAACCTGTTCTCAACCCATGGCTCACAGCTCTTTGGGCATCAAACGACTCTTTCCCAAGTGTCGCCTAAGACTATTGGAAAACATAGATATTTACATGATGACTCATAACAGTAACATTATCACAATAAAGTAGCAATAAAAATAATTTTATGGTTGGGGGTCATTGCAACATGAGGCGCTGTATTAAAGGGTCACAGCATTAGGAAGGTTGAGAACCGCTGCTTGACGGAGAGACCTCTCCTGCTCATCAATTAAAATGGCCATCTTACCAAAAGCAATCTACAGATTTAACACAATCTTAATCAAAATCCCAGTGCCATTTTTCACAGAAAACAAACAAAACTTAAACCATATGTGGAAGCACAAGCTCCAGATGGACAAGTCAATCCTGTGCAGAAAGAATACTTCCAGAGTTTTCATATTCAATGATTTCAAGTTATACCACAGAGCTATAGAAATCAAACAAACGATATGGTACTTTCACAAAAACAGACTTGTGGACCAATAAGGTAGAAGACTGGGTTAGAAATTCACACAACTACAACCACCTGGGTTTTTGTGTTTTTGTGTTTTTGTTTTTTGTTTTCTGTTTTTTGTTGTTGTTTTTTTTTAGCTCAAAAATGTACACTGGAGAAAAGATGGCATCATCATCAACAAATCATGCTGAAAAACCTAGATATGTAAATGTAACATAATGAAACCAGATTTCTATCTCTCACCTGGTACAAAACTCACCCCCAAACGGATCAAGTACTTCACTATCGGGCCTGAAATCACTAGAGAAAGTATCAAATATTCTACAAGATGCAGGCAGAGGTGAGGATTCTCCAAATAAGACAGTCGTTCAGGAAATAAGGTCATAATCAATAAAATGAGACTTTGCAAACTGAAAAGACTTCCGTACAGCAAAGGACACTGTTGAGTGAAGAGGCAGCCTCTGGGCATGACAGAAAACTTCCAGTTATATCTCTCGCAAAGGATTAATATCTAGAATATACAACAAACTAAAAAAGAAAAAAAAAGAGCTATGGCACTGGTCAGGGAGTTCTTAAAACAAGAAACATAAATGCCAATTGAACACTTGAAAAGTTTCAACATCTCTAGCCAGAAGAGAAATGCAAATGTCTAGGATCAAGAAAACAGCATAGGTGTGGAAAATGGTGATTCCTTATCTACTGCACGTAGGAGTATAAACTGGTGCAGCCACTATGGAAATCAGGGTGGGAGTTTCTCCAAAAGCTCAAAGTTTGATTACCGTACAACCCAGCTATTCTTCTCCCAAGGGACTCTATCTCCTACTACAGAGATGCTTGCTCGTTCAACTGCCTTGCTCCACTATTCACAGTAGCTATGAGATGAAGTCCGCCCAGATGTTCATTGACTGAAGGATAAATGCTGAGACTGTGGCACACATACACGGTGGACAGTTACCCAGTTACAAAGCAAAATGAAAATATGAAATTCACAGGAAATTGTTGATGTTGGCTCTAATGCTTTGAATTAATCCAGATCCCCCGCCCCCCAATCTGGAACCTGCATGTCCAAATGCTGAAGGTACTTGTGCTCAGTTGGTTTTTGATCGATCAATAAGGAGCCAATGGCCAATGACTGGGCAGGTAGGCTGAGGCTGGATCTTGAGATTTGTGTGGTCTAGGGACTGTAGAGAGGAAAGAGAAGAGAATGCCATGATTCAGAGGTAGATGGATTACATTTAGAGCTACAAAAAGAAAATTATCTGAAGTTTAGGTGAGAAGGAATGCAGCCCTGAGAAGGGCTGTCCACAAGCACTTTGGGCAGCAGAGACTAGGGGGCCATTCAGAAGGAGCCAGAACAACAAAGATAAAATATAGAATATAAGAGTGTTAATCCAGGATTACAGGAGGGAAATGTGTGCTAGCCGCAGAGAGGATTAGAACTGCCCAGCCGTTGAGCTAGCAAAGGCAATTTAAAATTAACTGGTGTGTGTGTGTGTGTGTGTGTGTGTGTGTATGTACGTGTGTGTGTGTCTGTGCACATGCGTCTTTCATTTGCAAATCCAGATGGCTCCTGGAAGGTGTACACAAGGAGTCAAAGCAGCCTAGCTAAACTTGCTGCTATAGGAAATTGTATATACCTAGAACATACTGTTGTGAGTGGAGTAACCAAGGCTCCAGAAGGAAAGTGATACATTTTCTTTCTAATAAATGGATCTTACCTTTAAAATTTTAGATTAGAAATCACTACCCTGGAGATAGAAAACCTAGGAAAGAAACCAGGAATCATAGACACAAGCATTGCCAACAGAATACAAGAGATAGAAGAAAGAATCTCAGGTGCAAAAGATACCATAAAAAATATTGACACAACTGTCAAAGAAAATGCAAAATGCAAAAAGTTCTTAACACAAAACATCCAGGAAATCTAGGACACAAAGAGAAGATCAAACCTAAGGATAATAGGTATAGGAGACAGTGAAGATTCCAACTTAAAGAGCCAATAAATATCTTCAACAAAATTATAGAAGAAAAATTCCTAGCCTAAAGAACGAGATGCCCATAAACATGCAAGAAGCCTACAGAATGCCAAATAGACTAGACCAGAAAAGAAATTCCTCCCGTCACATAATAATCAAAACACCAAATGCACAAAACAAAGAAAGAATATTAAATGCAGTAAGGGAGAAAAGCCAAGTAACATATAAAGGAAGACCTATCAGAATTACACCAGATTTCTCGGCAGAGACTAGAAAAGCAAGAAGGTTCTGGACAGATGTCATACAGACCCTAAGAGAACACAAATGCCAGCCCAGGCTACTATACCCAGCAAAACTGTCAATTACCATAGAGGGAGAAACCAAGATATTCCATGACAAAACCAAATTTACACAATTCTTTCCAAAAACCCAGCATTACAAAGGGTAATAGTAGGAAAGCTCCAATACAAGGAGGGAAATTATACCCTAGAAAAAGCAAGAAAGTTATCCTCTTCCAACAAATCCAAAAGAAGATAATGCCACACAAAGATAATTCCACCTCTAATAATGAAAATATCAGGAAGCAACAATCACTGTTCCTTAATATCTCTTAATATCAATGGACTCAATTCCCCAATAAAAAGACATAGGCTAACTGACTGGATACATAAACAGGACCTAGCATTTTGCTGCATACAGGAAATGCACCTCAGTGACAAAGACAGACACTACCTTAGAGTAAAAGGCTGGAGAACAATTTTTCAAGCAAATGGTCCTAAGAAACAAGCTGGAGTAGCCATTCTAAAACCTCCAGCCTGAGAACACAAAGGGAAGGACTCATGGCTCCACCTGTATAAGTAGTTGAGGGTGGCCTTGTCAGGCATCAATGGAAAGGTTACCAGCTATTAGGACTCAATCATGTACTGGTTTAGAAATCAATTCAATATGGGAAATAACAGTCTACTTTTGGAAGACTGGATCTGGACTTTGTCAGAGACATATTTGGAAGCTAGCTGTAGCTCACTATGATGTTAGGATAGCAAGAGATAACGTTGGGACAGGATCTGGATTTCAAACAAGGGTTAGTGCATGTTTTAAGGCTCTTTTAATTGTCAAGCTAAAATTGGTTTTGTCTCTTTTACAGTATTTATTGTAAGTTGCATTGATTTATAATTTCCAATTCTGTTAGTGTGTTGAAACCTGATATGTCTGTTATAGGAGTCTATCAACCAGCTTTCGTCTCACTGCCCTGAGTATTAGAAAACCTAGAACTGACCTTAATACATGGATGTGATCAAAATGGCATAAAAGCATGAAGGAAGAGGGGTGTAGGATAGGGAGTTCTAGGGAGGGGAAGTGGGGGAAGGGGATGACATCTGTATTGTAAATAAACAAAATATCCAATAAAAAAATAAAATTTTAGATTAAAGGAAGATGTTATTACTTTTAATTTTATGTGCATGTGTATTTTGCCTGAACATATGTACGTGCATCAGGTGCATGCCCGGTGCCTACAGAGGTCAGAAGAAAGTGTCAGATCCCCTGGAGTTCCAGGTGATTGTGAGCCCTCATATGGCTATAGGAAACTGAACACTGGTTCTCCACAACAGGACCAGTGATCTTTACCCCAGATCCATCCCTCTAGCTCCTGGAATTTTACACTTTTGTGTTAGGGTTAAATTGTCTTTAAAGGTCAAAAGGAAAGAAAATGAGCATGGAGGAGGGGAAACACTGAGGAGGGAGACAGTAAAATACATATAACATAAACATAATGGGTGAATGGTAACATGGAAAGGTTTAAAGAAGAGTGGGTCAGTGGGGTGGAGGAAGTGATGGGTGTAGAGTAAGTAGGGTTAACTGAAACTAAAGATGTATGAAAAGGTCAAATAGAAACTTACTATTTTACAAGCTAATTAGAATATTAAAAAAAAGACTTTGAACAGAGGTATTCTGTATGGGTGGATAATGCTGCTTCTAGAAGTTAAGGATTTTAAAATGAAAATCCTAATGCCGGGGCAGGATACTTCTCTATGAGCTGTTGGCTGTGGAGCCCCAACAACACCAAAAAGAATGCAGGACTCCACCGCTGCTCTTGGTTACTCACCAGAACTAGATGGTAAGACTGTGTTGCTGACAATACAACACTGTTTAGATACAAAACATAAGAAAGTCAATCTGGCCCCTTCCACCACTCGCTTGGTCCTTTTGGCTGGGGCAGACACCTAGCTGGTCTGCTCCCATGAAAACACCATATTCTGAGCTATCCTAGAGGAGCCACTGCACTCAGAGCAGTGGGTAAGAACCTTCTCCCACTACCCTATGCCCCAGAGCTACAACTGGGAGCCTGGGGCACTCAGGACCCATCAGCCACCCCAACCCCGCTCCTCCTGAATACCACTCCCCTTCAACTCCTCACTTGGTCTCGTTGGTTGGGGCAGACACCTAGCTGGTCTGCTCCTGTGAAGACACCATATCCTGAGCCATCCTAGAGGAACCACTGCACTCAGAGCAGCAGGATTTCAGGATCCCAGAGGCAGCCTGAGTCCCAGGAGTTCTTCCCCCCAGGAGCTCATGATCACAGGATCACAGAGACATCTGGACTCTGAGGGGTTCCAACACAAGCAAGATAACTGGAAAGACAGGCACCTGTCAGAGACAGTGAGTGCAGGTAGCACTAAAGATAACCATATGGTGAAAGGCAAGTGTAAGAACATAAGCAACAGAAACCAAAGTCACCTGGCATCATCAGAAGCCAGTTCTCCCACTGTAGCAAGTCCTAGACACACCCTTCACACCAGAAGAGCAGGATTCAGAATAAAAATCACGTCTCATGATGATGATAGAGGACTTTAAGTTGGACATAAATAACTCACTTAAAGAAATACAGGAGAACACAGGTAAAGAGGTAGAAGCCCTTAAAAAGGAAACACAAAAATCTGTTAAAGAATTGCAAGAAAATACAACCAAACAGGTGAAGGAATTAAACAAAACCATACAGGATCTAAAAATAGAAGTAGAAACAATAAAGAAATCTCAAAGGGAGACTACCCTGGATATAGAAAACCTAGGAAAGAAATCAGGAAACATAGACGCAAGCATCTCCAACAGAATACAAGAGATAGATGAGAAAATCTCATGTGCAGAAGATACCATGGAAAACATTGACATAACTGACAAAGATAATGCAAAATGCAAAAAACTCCTAACCCAAAACATCCAAGAAATACAGGACACAATGAGAAGACCAAACCTAAGGATAATAGGTATAGAAGAGAGTGAAGATTCCCAACTTAAAGGGCCAGTAAATATCTTCAACAAAATTATAGAAGAAAACTTCCCTAACCTAAAAGAAAAAGATGCCCATGAACATACCAGAAGCCTACAAAACTCCAAATAGACTAGACCAGAAAAGAAATTCCTCCCATCACATACCAATCAAAACATCAAATGTACAAAACAAAGAAAAAATACTAAAAGGAGTAAGGGAGAAAGGCCAAGTAACATACAAAGGCAGACCTATCAGAATTACTCCAGACTTCTCACCAGATACTATGAAAGCCAGAAGATCCTGGACTGATATCATACAGACCCTAAGAGAACACAAATGTCAGCCCAGACTACTTTACCCAGAAAACACTCAATCACTATAGATGGAGAAACCAAGATATCCCATGACAAAACCAAATTTACACCTTATCTTCCCACAAATCCAGCACTACAAAGGATAATAGAGAGAAAACTCCAACATAAGGAGGAAAACTACAACCTAGAAAAAGCAAGAAAGTAATCTTCCAACAACCCCAAAAGAAGATAGCTACACAAAGATAATTCCACCTCTAATAACAAAAATAACAGGAAGCAACAATCATTTTTCCTTAATATCTCTTAACATCAATGGACTCTATTCCCCCAATAAAAAGAGATAGACTAACAGACTGGATATGTAACAGGACCCAGAATTTTGGGGCATACAGGAAATGCACCTCAGTGACAGACACTAACTCAGAGTAAAAGGCTGGAAAACAATTTTCCAAGCAAACGGTTCCAAGAAACAAGCTGGAGTAGCCATTCTAATATCAAATAAAATCGATTTTCAACCAAAAGTAATCAAAAAAGATAAGGAAGGACACTTCATACTCATACATAAAAGAAACATTACTAAAGCTCAAAGCACACATTGCACCTCACACAATAATAGTGGGGGATTTCAACACCCCACTGTCAGCAATGGACAGATCATGGAAACAGAAACTAAACAGAGACACAGTTAAATTAACAGAAGTTATGAACCAAATTAATTTAACAGATATCTATAGAACATTTTATCCTAAAACAAAAGAATATTCCTTTTTCTCAGGACCTCATGGTACCTTCTCCAAAATAGACCATATAATCAGTCACAAAACAGGCCTCAATAGATACAAGAAGATTGAAATAATCCCTTGCATCCTATCAGATCACCATGGACTAAGGCTGGTCTTCAATAATAACAAAAACAATGGAAAGCCCACATACAAGTGGAAACTGGAACAACACTCTACTCAATGGTGACTTGGTCAAGGAAGAAAGAAAAAAAATTAAGACTTTTTAGTATTTAATGAAAATGAGGACACATCATAGCAAAACTTGTGTTACACAATGAAAGCAGCACTAAGAGGAAAACTCATAGCTCTAAATGCCTACAAAAAGAAACTGGAGAGAGCACACACTAACAACTTGACAACACACCTGAAAGCTCTAGAGCAAAAGTAAGCAAATACATTCAAGAGGAGTAGATGGCAGGAAATAATCAAACTCAGGGCTGAAATCAACCAAGTAGAAACAAAAAGAACTAAACAAAGTATCAACAAAACCAAGGAGCTGGTTCTTTGAGAAAATCAACAAGATAGATAAACCCTTAGCCAGACCAACCAGAGGCCACAGAGACAGTATCCAAATTAATAAAAATCAAAACTGAAAAAGGAGACATAACAACAGAAACTAAGGAAATTTAAAAAATTATCAGATCCTACTACAAAAGCCTATACTCAACAGAATTGGAAAATTTGGATGAAATGGACAATTTTCTAGACAGATACCAGGTACCAAAGTTAAATCAGGAGCAGATAAACCATCTAAACAGTCCCATAACCCCTAAAGAAATAGCAGCAATCATTAACAGTCTCCCTACCAAAAAAAGCCCAGGACCAGATGGTTTTAGTGCAGAATTCTATCAGACCTTCAAGGAAGACCTAATACCAATTCTCTTCAAACTATTCCACAAGATAGAAACAGAAGGAACACTACCCAATTTGTTCTATGAAGCCACAATTACACTCATACCTAAACCACACAAAGACACAGCAAAGAAAGAGAACTTCAGACCAATCTCCCTTATGAATATCAAGATATCCACAAGATAGAAACAGAAGGAACACTACTCAATTCGTTCTATGAAGCCACAATTACACTCATACCTGAACCACACAAAGATACAACAAAGAAAGAAAACTTCAGACCAATCTCTCTTATGAATATCGATGGAAGGATACTCAATAAAATTCTTGCAAACCAAATCCAAAAACACATCAAAACAATCATCCATCATGATCAAGTAAGCTTTATCCCAGGAATGCAAGGATGATTCAATATTCAGAAATCCATCAGTGTAATTCACTATATAAACAAACTCAAAGGAAAAAAAACCACATGATCATCTCACTAGATGCTGAGAAACCATTTGACAAAATTCAACATCCCTTTATGGTAAAAGTCTTGGAAAGATCAGGAATTCAAGGCCCATACCTAAACATAGTAAAAGCAATATATAGCAAGCCAGTAGCTAACATCAAACTAAATGGAAAAAAAATTAAAGCAATCCCACTAAAATCAGGGACTAGACAAGGCTACACACACTCTCTCTCTTTACCTATTCAATATAGTACTGGAAGTCCTAGCCAGAGCAATTAGACAACAAAAGGAAGTCAAAAGGATACAAATAGAAAAGGAAGAAATCAAAATTTCACTATTTGCAGATGATATGATAGTATACTTAAGTGACCCCCAAAATTTCCACCAGAGAACTCCTAAACCTGATAAACAACTTCAGCAAAGTGACTGGATATAAAATTAACTCAAACAAATCAGTAGTCTTCTACTCAAAGGATAAACAGGCTGAGAAAGAAATTAGGGAAATGATACCCTTCACGATAGTCACAAATAATATAAAATACCTTGGTGTGAATCTTATCAAGCAAGTGAAAGATCTGTATGACAAAGACTTGAAGTCTCTGAAGAAAGAAATCAAAGAAGATCTCAGAAGATGGAAAGATCTCCCATGCTCATGGATTGGAAGGATTAATATAGTAAAAACGACCATCTTGCCAAAAGCAATCTATGGATTCAATGCAATCCCTATCAAAATTCCAACTCAATTCTTTATAGAGATAGAAAGAGCAATTCTCAAATTCATTTGGAATAACAACAACAACAACAACAAAAAAAAACCCAGGATAGCCAAAACTATTCTCAACAATAAAAGAACTTCTGGGGGAATCACCATCCCTGACCTCAAGCTGTACTACAGAGCAATAGTGATAAAATCTGCATGCTATTGGTACAGAGACAGGCAGGAAGACCAATGGAATAGAATTGAAGACCCAGAAATGAATCCACACACCTATGGACACTTGATCTTTGATTAAGGAGCTAAAACCATCCAGTGGAAAAAGGACAGCATTTTCTACAAATGGTGCTGGCTCAACTGGAGGTATGCATGTCAAAGAGTGCAAATGGATCCATTCTTATTTCCTTTGTAGTGGCATATTTTCCCGAAAGTTGGAAGGACCTAAGGTGAGAGGAGTAAGTAGAGGAAGAGGAGGAATAAGGAGAGGAAGAGGGGAAGGAGGAGCTAGAGGAGACAGAGATGTAGGAGGATGGAGAACCAAGCTTGGATGGAGAGTAGTCCTGGGTAGCAACTTATATCTAGGTTAGTTAATTAGGAAACACCTCTAATTGTGTGGGTATTTTGTTATTGAGCATTACCAAACATATAAAGCCTTTGGATAATCTAAGCCTTAGAGTCTACAGTGCCCAAGAGGATAGCAGGATTGTCTGGGCTCAGCCTAGCCTTGCGAAGACAGCATGGAAGATTGGCAGAGCCATCTCCCATGCTGGCGTCTTGTGGGTGGCAGGGCTGGTGTCTCTGGCTGCCTGAGCCTGCAGTCTGAGCCAATGGTCTGAGCTGTGGCAGCCTTGAGAACATGCTGCTGCTTGTGATCTCAGGCCTAGCCTAGTCAGAAACAAGGCAGACAAGACAGATCCTGTGCCACCGATTTAAATATCTATCACAATACTCCTTGTACAAAGCTCAAGTTCAAGTGGGTAAAGGGCCTTCTCATAAAACCAGATATACTTAAATAGAAGAGAAGGTGGGGAAGACTCTCAAATACCTGGGCACAGGGAAAAAGTTCCTGAAAAGAACACCAATGGCTTATGCTTTAAGATCAAGAATTGACAAATGGGACCTCATAAAATTGTAAAGCTTCTGTAAGGCAAATGACACTGTGAATAGGACAAAGTGACAACCAACAGATTGGGAAAAGATCTTTACCAATCCCACATCCAATAGAGGGCTAATATCCAATATATACAAAGAACTCAAGAAATTAGACTCCAGACAACCAAATAACCCTACTAAAAAAATGGGATACAGAGCAAAACAAGAATGGCTGAGAAGCACCTAAAGAAATGTTCAGCATCCCTAAATTAAGGATTTAAAATTAAATCCTTAATCCTTTGATTTGCATTTTCCTTTGTTCAGGGAAATGCAAATCAAAGCAACCCTGAGATTCTACCTCACACCAGTCAGAATGGCTCAGATCAAAAACTCAGGTGATAGCAGATGCTGACAAGGATGTGGAGAAAGAGGAACACTCCTCCATTGTTGGTGGGACTGCAAGTTGGTGCAACCATTCTGGAAATCAGTCTGGCGGTTCCTCAGAAAATTGGACATAGCATTTACCTGAGGACCCAGCTATACCACTCCTGGGCATATACCCAAGAAGATGCTCCAACATATAACAAGGACTTATGCTCCACTCTGTTCATAGCAGCCTTATTTATAATAGCCAGAAGCTGGAAAGAACCCAGATGTCCTTCAACAGAGGAATGGATACAGAAAGTGTGGTACATTTACACAATAGAGTATTATTCAGCTATTAAAAACAATTGAGTTCAAGAAATTTTTGGCAAATGAATGGAACTAGAATATATCATCCTGAGTGAGGTAACCCAATCACGAAAGAACACACATGGTATGCACTCACTGATAATTGAATATTAGTCCAAAAGCTCGCAATACCCAAGATGCAACTCACAGACCACATGAAGCTCATGAAGAAGACAGATCAAAGTGTGGGTGCTTTCGTCCTTCTTAGCAGGAGTAACAAAATACTCATGGGAGCAAATATGGAGACAAAGCATGGAACAGAAACTGAAGGAGGGATCATCTGGGGACTGTTCTACCTGGGTATCCATCCCATGTGTAGTCACCAAAGGTAGATGCTGATGTAGATGCCAGGAAGTGCAGGCTGATAGGAGCCTGATATAGCTGTCTCCTTAGAGGTCTGCCAGAGCCTGAAATATACAGAGGCGGATGCTCACAGCTAACCATTAAACTGATCATGGGGTTCCCAATGGAGGAGTGATAGAGAAGACTGAAGGAGCTGAAAGGGTTTGCGACCCCATGAGGAGAACAACAATACCAACCAACCAGAGCTCCCAGGGTCTAAACCACCAGCCTGGGAACACATGACCATGAGAGAGACCCATGGCTCCAGCTGTATATGTAGGGGAGGAGGGCATTGTGGGGCATAGGTGGGAGAGAAAGTCCTTGGTCTAGTGAAGGCTGGATGCCCAAGTGTGGGGGAATTCCTGAGTGGGGAGATGGGAGGGGGGGGCACATCCTCATAGAAGCAGGAGGAGGGGGGATGGGATAGGAGGTTCCTGGATGGGAGGGATATGAGGAAAGGGGATCACATCTGAAATGTAAATAAAATATACAATAAAAAATATGAAAAATAAAAAGAAAATCAATCTGGAGTAGAGCTGAAAACTTGCTCTCTGCTGCTGGTGTTCTCAGTGACAGAGGGTGCTGTGCAGGCTGCTGGGGGTGGGGGAGGTGGGGAGTGGAGAGCAATGGTCTTACCTAGGCAAGATATGACCCATGACATGACTGTTTAGGGGGTTTAATCCACTTCCTTTTCATTGGATTTGAGGCCTATTCTACTCATGGGACAGAATGTATGCCTGCTACTGTAAACCTAGTCAAAAGCCTATTACTAAGGCTGGGAAGCAAGCACAAAGACATGCCTTTATCCCCATTACTCACAGAAAAGGCCAGGTATTTTTCTAACAACCTAGGAGGTAGAGGCAGGACGGTCCCTTGGATTCACCAGCCATCCAGCCTAGACCACCCTACTGAGTGAATTCCAGGCTAATGGGTGACCCTGTCTCAAATGAACATACAAATAAAAGCCTGTGGCTAGAGAGGTCTCAGGCCCTGTGATGAAATATATCACTGTTGTTGTGAAATGGACATAGAAACCAAGTAGATTCTCAATACTTGTGTGTTTACACTCAGACTAGTTCTGGTCTCAGCCTTTGGCAGAGAAGCTCATTTTTTCAGTGGGTGGTAGCTAATGCAAACCCGCAACTGGGAAGAGCGAGTGCTGAGAACAAGTGTCTGTTGAGTGCTAAACAGGGCATTTGTAGCTGCTCCTCCAACTTCAGTGGAATTTTGTGGAAGCAGAAGCAGGAAATAATGTAAGAGCCATGGGGTAGGAAACAGTCTGTGAACACTGTCTCCTGGATGTTACATGGCTATTGCAATCATAAACACATAGCTGCTGGGGGTAAACCCACAGATGTTGGGAGCTGACTCCTAGCAGAAATCGGCTATCATCTTGATCAGACTCTGTCTTGTCTCTATTCTTCATGTCTCTCGCCCCTCCATCCCCACTCTCTCTCTTGCTAGACCCTGTTGACTGACCAGAATGGACCGGGTAGGTACATAGTGGCACTTCAACGTTGGAGCTCCAGTAAGCGGGATACAGTGAAGGACACAGGAATTGGAAGAATACATCCTCACTCCTGCACTGGAGGACCTGTTGACTGATGGAGCTGGCTTGGTAATAGTGCTCAACTCAAGGTAGCAAGAACAAGAGACCCAGTGAGGGACATTACTGGAAGAAGAGTCTGCCAAAAATTCAGAAGTGAAACAAAGGTGATTGCCGCGGGAACCTGCCACAGCAAGACAATGGGGCAAGAAATAAGTCAGCAGGAACTGATGAAAAAAGCTTTAAAGACTTGAAGAGTAAATTGCAGGCTGCTCTGAGTCAAGAGAGCCAAACCGATAAATAGGTAAGTAGAAGGTTGCTCTAGGCAGAAAGCCGAACAGAAAGATAGTGTTAATCAGTTGTATTAGATTGATTTAATTTTCAAAATGGGTGTGATTCTGAGTTGTGTAGTTATATTTCTCCTCTTTATAAAAGGTCAATGTAAAGGCTTTTCTGGTTACTGGCTCAAGGATAGGCAGATTTGGGAAAAAAGGTTTTTCTATGTGTTTTCCGAAGAGGTCATTAAGGTAGTAGTTATATCTTCCAGAATTATATGAATCAGACATGACAGAGGTAGGCCTCCAGAAGACTAGATTCCAGAGAATCAAACAAAATTATTATCTTGATACTAAACTTTGTTTTGAGATTTTTATATTACAGAATACACAGCCTTGGTGAATGAATCTTCTTGTCACCTGCATGTCCACTGATGTCCTGGACTTCCAGCTGGATGCAGTTAAGAGAGACATCAGAGGCTTATCAATTTACCCTTCCCCTCATCCCTCTTCTAATATCTCAATGCCCATAGTCAGCTTAAAGAAGTTAATGAAGAGTCAGTGCCCCAATTCCTTGGACTTGGGGACTGAGGTGGTTAATACTAGGCTGTCTTTCTAGGAAAAAGTAATGGTTTTATTAGAACAGGGAGGAAGAGCTAAAATTGATTACACAGCCATAATCTATTGGTAGAAATATGTATAATTGTTACTAAGCTGATGCAAATTTAAGGGTTTAATTGGTATAATTTCTTCTATTAATTCAAAATTTGTGAGTACAAGACTTAGACCTTTAACTTCTCCAACAGGGGGAATTGTGTGCTGCCCTTAAAAAAGAGTGTTACTTTTATACCAACCATTCAGGCATTGTTAAGTCTCTTGTCTCTCAGGTTCATGCTGTTCAACAGACTGATGGCTTTATACAACAACAGATAAGACACTATTTAAATGAAACCCATACAGGTCCATTATTACAGGCTGGAAGTAGGGGACTCTAAAACTTCTGTCATCAAGACTGATGAGGATTAACCCCTAACTTACGCAATAAGCCGGATAGTCAATTACAAGTAAGAGAACACCACAATACCCTTGCCCCTAACTGGGAGGCCTCACCATCCTAAGACAGGAGCTCAACCAATGGCTGTTGAGTATCCAAAGACTGGAAAAGGAGGCTAAGGTCCTTTGTTCCAACCTAAGGCAGGCACAGTTTCAGTAAGTTTTCCCAGCCTTCCCTTTTGAAAAAAATTTAAAAAGTGGGATCTGTTGGGAGCCAACTCCTAGCAGAAAGCAGCTATCATCTTTGCAGCCATCTCAGGCCATATACCCTGACAAGAGACTTGTTTTCAACAGCCTACAACAGCTGAACACACTCTGATAAACATCTTGTTTTTCTCACATATCTTGTTTTGTTGTTTAGTGCCCCCAGCTGCAAGGCGCATGTGGTATCCACGCTGCAAGGCACGTGGCATAGTGCCTTCAGCTGTGTTCTCCTGCTTGTCCATGAGGGCAAGGCACATGGAAAAGCATATAAATACCCAGGATTTCCTTTCAATAAAGAGAGACTTGATCAGACTCTGTCTTGTCTCAATTCTTCGTGTCTCTCTCCCCTCCATCTCCTCTCTCTTTCTTGCTAGACCCTGACCCGCTGACCAGAGCTGCAGCTTGGGCTGGTACAGAGTGGCCTCCAAACGTGGGGCAGAATGGGCTGTTACACATGAACCTGCATAAAATTGGACCCTTCATTCCATCATGGATGAGGCAGGGGTCAGGTTGTTCATGAGACCCCAGGTCTCCCTGAGGAGTTGTAGGCAGCTGATATTTGGTGGGAGAGGGGATTTCATGTTCTTCAATGTTGTAGCCCTTGGTAAGTTTCCCATGCCCCAATAAATAACTCCCTAACCATGCTCATACAAGCAACCCTAATTCAACTCTGTAGGGAAAGAGGGGAGGAGGGATGAAAGTAGGAGGGGATACTTGGGAGGAAAGGGGTCAGTGGGAGTAGGAGGGGCTATAAGAGAGAAATGAGAAGTGCACATGATCACATATGTGCGTGCGTATGTATGCGCATGTTTGAGATCAAATGCTGTGAAACATTACAAGACAGAGAACCTCCAAAGGAGCCTTTGACTTCATTTTCTGTTGGCCATCACCTGCTGGGCATGCAGCCTACCCTGAAGATTTCTCAGTGAGACTCCCTTGAAGAAGACCAAGTTTTCATTTGCAAGTGACTATCAGTTGATGATAGCTTCTGGGTTAGGGATGGGAGCATGTGCCCACTTTTTCTTTTCAGCTCTGAGACCCCATCTAGTGCAGGCCTGTGCAGGCCCTGTGCATACTGCCACAGTCTCTATGAATTCATAGGTGTGACAGTACTATTGTATCTAGAAGGCCTTGCTTCCTTAGGGTCTTCCACCCCCTATGGCTTTTGCACTATTTCTGCCTCCTCTTCCTCAGAGTTCCCTGATGCCTACGGGAAGGGGTTTGATGCCGACATCTCTTTTTGGGGCTGAGTTACAGGATCTCTCACTCTTTGTATATTGTCTGACAGTAGATCTCTGTATTTGTTCCCATCTGCTGCGGGAGGAAGCTTCTCTGATGATGGCTGAGCAAGACACAGATATATGTGTGTAACGGGATATCCTTAGGAGTTATTTTATGCTACATGCCTTTAGCAGAACAGTAACATTTGGTTTCCCCTAGGTTCCTGTCCTATCCAGTCTCAGGCTCTTGGAGACTCCCTGACATAGGGTTGCTTATTGGCTTCTATGGCATATTAAACATCATGAACCCCATTCTCTTCTCTGCACACACAGACACCCCTCTCCTCTAGTGTCTACTTCTAGGCAGCTGATGAGGTTTACAGCTTGCCTGCTCTGGGATTATTTTACCAAGCTTTATTAAAACTGTCCTCAAAATTCTGCTTGAACCTATTCTTAAAGTCTCCCACTAATGAGACTAAGAACCTTGAGGACAGGCCCTCGTTTCTTTTGTATTATCTGGCGAGCCTGATAGGACTCTCTAATTCCAGTAATATGTTTGTTGGCCTGGCATGGGGACATTATGGAAATTATGAAACAGGTAGGCTTTATCTTTCTGTCATTCCTTGGGGTGGGGGTATATAAAGCTTTAAGTGGCTCTGCCTCCCTGGGGGAAGAAAAAAAAAGACTCTTTTCTCCCGTCTCTCTCTTAGGCTTTTGTGTCTGACTAGAAGGCCCTGTAGTGGGAGGTAGATAATACCGTTTAACTCTATCATCTTTCTTGAGGCACAGGATTCTCCTCTCCTTTTTTTTTTTCTCCTCTCCATCACAATTTTCTCAGAGAACTCAAGAGACTTGGGATCAGGTTGAGGGGAAGGGAAAGAACACAGAAAACTGCCCTGTGGTCCCAATATAGTTGGTTTTCTCACTGTGAAGAAGTACCGTACAAGGTGAACATGTTCGTTTTTAAATGGTTTAAATTTCTGCCAACACAGATGATCACCAATCTGTCTGATCTCAACCCACATCATGTGGAGGAGGGACTAGATGACATCAAGGTCACTTTCAAAGTCCCAGTGGCTCCTTGTGCTCCCAGACCAACAGTGCCACCTATGGGCATTGGACACATCTCCACCCCCTTCTGCTTTTATGGATTCCCCTACACTTTGGCCTTCCTTACTCTTTCTCCAAAGCTCCACTCCCTTCTATGAACCTGTGTCTGATCTCCATCCTGCCTTCCCCCACCCTCCTCCAGTCTCCTCTTCTGGGCAGCTGCTGAGATTTACAGAGTAGTATTCTCAGTGCCTCTATCTCAGACATGATGCAAAACAAATGAATTACTATTTACAATGTAATTCTATTGAGGGTTGGCACAAAATAAGAGCCCTATGCTTATATGTTTTGTACACTGTTGTGAGAACTCAGTAAACAAGATAGCCCCCAGAGAGGTCCAGGTATTGACTATACAGCTCGTGGAAAGTAAGGTTGTGGTAAGTTAGGGGCAGAGGTTCTGAAGTGGAAACTTAAGGTTCTTTGGAAGGTCAGTTGGACGGTGTTTTTCTGGGACAAACATATGAAGGAATGTTTAGCTGAAGTGGACACAGGTAAAGGACTAAGGCTGACTCATGAAGGAAAACGTTTCACAAAAACACAGGAGATAGGATGTTCTGCTAAAGCAAGCACATGCAAGGACACATGATAAAAGATTCTTTGCTAACAACACGCATGTATTACATTGCATAGTTGAGCTGCATTTGTTGGGACTCCATAGAGAGAAATGCACCAAAAACACTTCTGTCTGTGTGCTGCAGATTCTTGCCGCTTCTGTAGACTCAGGCTGATTGGCAGAATAATGTCAGCTGAGACAGCTGAGGCACGACATCCACTGAGGCAAGACCTGCAGAGGACATGCGATGTTGGGAGGGTACAAATAAGACTGGACAGTGATGGAGGCTGAGCTAGGCTTGCTTACAGACACAGCTCAGCAGTGCTGTGGGTCTGGAATCTTCACTGATCTTCACTTGCTGTGAGAGGCACAGCCAAGAACTTCTCCTGGAATTCCTGTTCCCTCCTGCTGACTCTAGCCAAGGCCGAGGCCTGGCTGTCTCTCCTAGGTAGTGCCACTACTGCTGATTACTATTTGCTATCCCAACTGTCAAGTTAGATGTATCTGTGAAGTGTTTGCAAGTGTTTGCAGAGCTGCTGCTGCTGCTGACCTGTGAACTGAACTATCAATTTCCAGACAACACAGATGGGAGTTGCTCCAAAGAACCTTTATAACCAAGTCCACTTCCCTGTATCCTTTATTTCTCACTACTTCTGGTGGGTGGTGGGCTACAAGGGAGGTTAAAGCATTTATGGACCATCTTTAAAAATAAGGCTTGAAAAAATTAAAGTTACAGGATTCAGTGTTTCTCATCCAGTTCACACTCGATATGACAATTGCTATAGTAGCCAGTGTCTTTAATATCAAGTCTGAGGGACAAGTCTACATCTTCCTCTGTGAATTTGTTACAACCAAATTTTCTGACTTAATTTCCATAGTAAGATTCAAATTTTTTATTACCCCCTTTGCTATCCATTATTTCGTGATAAAACAGCAGGTATAAAGGAAGAAGCTGGAAGAGAAAGGAATGATCGGGAAGAAATGACCAAGTTGGGAACAAAAGGCAAAACAAGCACTTCTGGAAAATCTATTCTGCAAGCCCAAAAGCATTGCAGGATTAAAAAATAAAGCATGAAACTGAGCCTGGGGATTTGATTCAGTGGCTTAGAGGATGCCTAGTATCTTCTAGGTTCAATCCTAGCACAGAAAGTAATTACTTAATCAAGTGTAAAAATGCCTACCCCATGTGATAAGATGAATTTTATTTTCTTCTCTCTAATATTCTATCTTTACTATATTTAGTACAATAAACACACATCACTTTTAGAACTACAAGGAAAGTACTTTTAAATTAATAAAATATGCCACTGGAGAACTCCAAATAAAATGCTCATGAATGAAGGACCCAAATGAGCAAGAATTGGTTATAAAAGGAAAAGACCCAACAAGAAAAAGTGTTTGCATCCACACAGGGCTCGTGCCTGCTGGGATCGGGGTGCTGTGTGGCTCAGTGAAGGCTTCCTGAGCCTGCTTGATGCTTTCGGTTGGTCCACAGCACAACACTAAAAGAGTCAATGAGACAAAATATAAAATAAAAAGGAAAGTAGAGATTTACCACCCAAAGATAAAGAAGCAGGGGGCTAGAGAGAATAAACACATTTTTTTAAAAAAAAGCCTGCCTTCTCTCTCACAATTCATGTGTACACCTTGACTACCACTTTGATAACTGAAGATCTTGGACTTTCAGGGTGAGCCAAGAGCAGGGCCAGTGTGTACCTTCCCATAGGAAGTTGAGAAACTGCAGCACAAGAACCTAACTGTGAGGACCTCACTCTCCCTGCGGACAGATCCATCCTACACCATCAGTCATGTGGACCTGCATTTACATAACCATATGTATGAGTGTTGGACAGGTTTTAGGATCTTAGGATTTTCAAAACTAATTTAACTATTTTCTCACTTAAATTCATTATAGGCCTGCTAATGTTTGTTCTTTCAACCTCTTAGCTTCAAAGGGAGAAACACTGACAAATTCTAGCACCTTATCTGGAGGTGTGTTAAAATTTTCTTTCTATGACTTAAAAATTTTCAATTTATTCATAGGGCATGATTTTTTTCCCTCGAGAAATATCTCTCCTGCCTCTGTTTCTAGCATATGCTGGTTCGAATTTCTTTCATTATTCTGACTGTAATTTGTAATTTCTTGCTTTATTTATTATGTATTTACTTATTTTTGCATTAGTGCTAAGATTTGACTTGGGATATGTAAGTTCAAAATAGTACAGGAAGGAAAGGAGCACATTCAAGGGACAGACGTGAAGCTCCATGAACAGTGTCACTCTACGCTAGTCTACCATTAAGGCAGAAAGGACAGTGTCTTTCTGAACACAGATCTTCATGCTGGTATTAAGAACGGTACCGACAAGGACTAAAAGAAAGGAAAGGATGGAGACTTTATCTCTCTTTTTCTCCCTCTTCATTACTTTTGCATTTTAACCTCCCCCCACCCCCACCTGACCTGACTGTCCATCTCAGTGCTGGGCTTGCTTTCTGCCTTTTCTCCTATTCTATCTAGAACTATAGCCCGTGGGAGAGTCCCACCCACTCTCAGGGAGGATTCTTTCCTCTGACAGAGTCCATAGACATGCCCAGAGATGTGTCTATTAGGTGATTCTAAAGCCAATCAACTGAAAAGTGAAGACTGGCAATCATATCAGCCCTCCATGCCTTCCAGAAGGCCAAATCCAACACTTAGGAATTTGGCCTTCCATCCAAATCCACCACAAGGGAGATTTCTTTCCCGGTTTCCTAATTCCTGCTCAGTTCTTAGCAAACTTTTACACAGAAGATCTGGTCTTTGTCCCCTTCCTTTTCTGGTCCTGCTTTGTGCTACCTGTTCTTTGATCACTCATGTGATCACCTACATCCTCTAACTTGAAGGAGCAGGCAGCGTGGGTGATGCTCCCCAGCCAAAATCCCAGAGTCAAAGGATTATACTCATTTTAATCATAGTTGGGTGGTCACTCACCTTTAACCTACCTAATGCTTCCTCCTCTTGCCCATTTAAATCTTTTCTATAGACAAATTGCTGATCAGAATCATCCTCTGTAAAGATATGCAGACAGGGATGGCCTTCGCATCATCTCCCATGGGGATATGCAGGCCGGGATGACCCCTGGTCCATCCTCTAAGAAGAAATGCAGGCTGGGATGGTTCCTGGTCCATCTTCCAAGGAGATATGCAGGCTAGGTGATCCCTGGAGCTTCCTTGGGATTTGAACATCATCTTTTCTGTATGTTTAGATCCAGGCTCTGCAGACCTACAAGATTTACCACAGCTCCAATGAAGGTTCTCTAATCAGCTGAGAAGCCAGACCATCTTGGCTGTGTTAGGTAGCACAGATGAGCAATGGTTCTGAAGCCATAGCAGAAGGAAAGCTCCAGATTGCCCTTGTCACTCTTCCACTGTAAACTTCCTTTCCAGATGCCGTTCTTGCTCAGCATTGTCTCCTCCTCCTCCTTCTCCTTCTCCTCCTCCTCCTCCTCCTCCTCCTCCTCCTCCTCCCCTCCCCCTTCTCCTCCTCCCGCTCCCCTCCTCCTCCCCCTCTCTCTCCCTCTCCTCCTCCTCTTCCTCCTCCTCTTTTTCGTCTTCCTCCTCCTCCTCCTGCTCTCCCTCCTCCTTCTCTTTCTTTTCCTCCTGCCATTCTTCCTGTATATTCTATATATTACACTGTTTGGTTAGCAAAAGCCCCAGAGCATAGCTAAAATTACTATTTTCCAGATGTATTCCTCTACAGTGAGTGTGTGAAATATTCCCTTTCTTGACATTGTTCTCACCTGATATATCAAGATGCCTATTAGGAAGGAATGACAGGACACACTGCACAAATCTTGGGCATTGTGTTTAACTCAGCAGGGTCCTGGGTGCTCCTCTGCCCCACACCAAAGTCAGGGGCCAAAAGGCCTTAGAAGCTGCTTGCCTATGTTCTCACTGAAGTCACCATTGGCCTAGTGCTTCTCTTCCCCCCAACCTCTATTCCGTTCCCCATAACATGATTTTAAACTCTCAAGTGTTTCTATCTAATCTTCCAGCTCCAAATTAGAAACGTCACCTTTTAAACGAATTAGACTGCAAAAGGAAGAACTGCCTTTAAAGGAAAACAAAGAGCTTCAACAGCTGCATGTAATGGTTTGCATAAAAACTTAAGATGGAGAAGGTCACGGTAACTCCCTGCCTGGACTTTTCCTATTTCAAACCATCAGTGCTAGCATTACTCCTGGGCTAGCAATCCTTTGTGTAGTGAGGTGCTGCTCCCTATTAAAGCCTCTCTTTTGGAAGAGACCTTCCAACAATGACTCTAATTACAACCCAAGGCTAGGCTGGGAGATGGCGTATGTAGCAGCTTCCGTGGTGGGAGGTGGAGAAGGAATGAAAGCTTATAATTTCCTTTGAGGTGTCTAGGAGTCTGACAGCAGCCTGTCCTTGTGATGGGCAGTGACCTGGAGTGTCAGAGAGACTAAACCAGGGTGGCGCGCTGTGTCACTGCTACATGGATCGCTAGTCAACATGTAAGCAGCCACGCAGAGCTGTTCTCTCTGTGATCTCTGTAGGCGGAGTGGTCTGGGACAGAAAGTCCTAACATTTTGAACTATCACAGCCTCTTGTCAGTTGTCAAAACTGCTTGTTCCTCCGGCACTGTTTTCCCTGGCCATCAGTAGAGGAAATGCATGTTTATCATCAAGCAACTACCAAGCAAATTTGTTATTACTTTGAAATAGATTGGCTTCATGAATCACAATAGTATTCATGGATACTGAGAAATATGGAACATCAATGCTTTCAAATTGTGATTTGCTCTGTTTGGCCTTTAAAAAAACAAAAACAAAACAAAAACAAAAACAAAAACAAAACAAACAAACAAACAAACAAAAACAAACCCTGCCTGGACTTTTCCCATTTCAAACCATCAGTGCTAGCATTACTCCTGGCCAGCAATCCTTTGTGTAGTGACTTGAGTGTTTTCAGCTTTATGCAGCAGCTCGGAGACCTATTTCATCTTCCCTGTCAGCTCCTCCTACCTCAAGGTCATGGAGCAATTTGTTCCTTGCATCTATTAAGTTAGCTTTATTTTCATAAAAAGTTATTAGGATCTATTATGTTCTGAGAATCAAGCTATGGGTCACAGAATCAAAGTTAGAGATCCTACCCACAAGGAACTTAAGCCTGAAATGTGCATCTGTACCAGGGCGGTAGGCACACGGAAGGATGTGCTCACTCCTCCTGGAAGAGTGGTTAGAAAAAATATCATCTAGAGGTTTCATCAGTCAGCGACTGGTATAGCATTATGAGAAAAAAAATAAAACATCAAGGATGTGGTTATTTAAATCTGTAATCCTTGGATTCATCCTCTACAAGTCAACAACAAACCCACTAGGATGTGTTTGACTGAAGACTTTGGGCTCTGGGTTGAAAGTAGAGAACCAGAATTAGATCTACAACACCGGGTTCTCATCCTCCCTGGGCTGAAGTGTACATCCATAGTTGGTCACTCACTAAGGAGAGAGAGAGAGAGAGAGAGAGAGAGAGAGAGAGAGAGAGAGAGAGAGAGAGCGCAATTACACAAGGGGTCCAATGACTCCTTCACAGTGCTTGCTTAAGACCATTGGAAAACATAGATATTTACATTATGATTCATAACAGTAGCAAAATTACAGTTATGAAGCAGCAGCTAAAATAATTTTATGTTGGACTCACCACAACATGAGGAACTGTTTTTAAAGGGTTGCAGCTTAGGAAGATTGAGAACTTCTGCTTTATAACATAACAACTATTTAATGTTCTCCCATTTAAAAACCAGGGAGCCATGTCTGAAGTGAAGGAATTGAAAGCTGGGTCTGGAGAGTAGCACATGACATAGCACAGTGCTTGGCTGCTGTCTCTCAGAGGCACTCCAGTTTGGTGTCTGTTTCGCTTCATCTGTCACACATTTATCTCATCATATCAGGACAGACACAGATCCATTCACCGTTCTGTGCCTTAGCAGCTAAGGTAAAGAAAACAACATTCTTTACTGCTTACTATGTTCATGTACCAAAGATTACATACATGATTGATAATCTTCTTATACTCACAGGTTGCCTGGTTACAGAGTCACAGCACACATCAAGGTCTGCCTGGCTCTAGAATGAAGATCCTCCCCTGACTTTCCGAAGTGGTGTGGGCTGTGTAGACTTACATAAGTGAAATCTCAACTTGAAGAAACAAGAACGAATCCTCCAGAACACCATTATTCATTGTTTCTTACTGACTCAGGTTTTTTTTTCTACATTTTTATTGACTTTTAGTTTGTAGGTGTGTGTGTGTGTGCACCCACATAGGCTTTCACACACGAGACATGCTAGCACATGCATGCCACTATGCACGTGTGGGAGTGAGTTCTTCCCTTTCACCATGCAGACTCAAGGATGGAACTCAGGCTGACAGACTTGGTAGCGAGCACCTTTACCCTCTGAGTCATCACAAGACTTGGGACTTATGTACTGATAATGTTCAATTCCAGTCACCTCTGCCAACTATAACCATTTCCTCAGTCCACCCATTGTCTCTCTGAAGCAACGTCTGTTAGATGAGAAAGTTGAAGTTGGTGACCCCTTCATTCTTTTCTGGAAAACACTGGAGCATACAAGGTGTTTGGCCTAAGGCTGTAGGCTGAAACTGAAGCATAATTTCCCATTCCTTATCATTTAAAAATATTTATTTATATCCATTGTACATTTGAATCATGTTATGAAATTTTTCAAAAGTATATAAGCAACACCACACCATAAATACCCACTCAAAATTTTTCACCTAAAACAGTGGTTCTCAACCTTCCTAATGTTGTGACCATTTAATGAAATTCCTTATGTTGTGGTAATTCCCAACCATAAAATTATTTTCTTTGCTACTTCATAACTGTCATTTTGCTACTGCTATGAATCATAATGTGAAGTAGAAGTGTCTGGTTTCTTTGGAGACTCAGTTATGTCATGTGATTTTTTTTTTCTAGAAACTGTCTTATGAGAGGATGTTTTGCTGAAGCAGATACGCGGGAAGATGTTTTGCTGAGATCAGACACATAGTGGTTTTTTGGAAGCTGCTTGGAAAAAGGACATGTTATCTTTTGCTAGATCAGACACTTGAGAAAACACATGTTTGGAAAGGATGTAAATATAATCCAACAGACAGTGGATGGCACTGTGACATTGGTTCACCTTGCCACTCTTTGCTGGTCTTCACTGGGCTTTGTTGACACTGGTTGTTTTGTTTGTTTGTTTGTTTGTTTACAATGCTGTAGCATTGGGTCACCTTTTCTTCCTTGCTGATCATTGTTTGTTCTGACTTCCGCAGAGAGAAAAACACCAAAGAACTTCTGGTGGTGTTCCAGTAGCTTCTTGGTACTTCCTTAGACGAGGATTTGCCAGAGCCTTGCTGTTTCTTCTGAATTAAACTGCCGTTGCTGGTTTGTGAATGGTGTTTGCGAGTGGATCAAGCTACTGCTGCTGATTCTTGTGAACTGAACTGACAATATCCTTACAATGAAGATTGGAATCATGCAAAGAGATATTTCTAAATAGTTCCACACTCCCCTTTTGCCCTCCTAGCCTTTCCTTTCTACTACCTCTGGTAGTGGAGGGCTAGAAGGGATGTTAAAGCATTTAGGAACCCTTATTAAAGGGAGTTGTGAAAAATTTAAGTCTACAATAATGTAAATATCTGATATGCAGGTTACCTCATATGTGGCCCCCAAAAGAGTCATGACCCACAGGCTGAGAACCACTGACCTAATAGGTTACTATGCATAGTCTAGGTTGCTCACTTTAATTACAGTATTGTAGCTCAGATATGATTACAACATCTGTTTTCTCTAAAGATAGTGAGCTGGATTTTCTTTTTAATACATGAAACCATTGCAATAGATTCTTTCCCTTAAATGTACCATTGTTCTTGAAGACTAGTGTTACCGGCAGCAGGGCTTCTGGAATAATATACTACTACAGATTGTTACTGGTTTGTAACTACTTATGTGTAAAATAAATCCTAAGAAACTCTAATGGCAATTCAACTGAGTGCTTTTATCTTTTTTAGATCTAATAATGAAGAATAGTCAGGCTTAGACTTTGTGTATCTCTTTTAAATGTGGTCCTAGCAATTTGTTTTCATTGTGTTTTTGGTTTTTTTTGTTTGTTTTTAAAAAAACTTAGATTTTAAATTATGGACTATTTGAAACTGTCTGTGTGGTTTCTACTCAGACATAGAAACTCCAACTTGACAGTGGGTGTGGTCTTATCTCTGAGGGGTTTTCATACAGAGCATCCAATCCATCCTCACCTGAAGTGTGTAGGTTTCCTTCCCCTCATCCCCTGCCCTTGCATAGCCTGGTTTTTAAATCTTTCTCTGCATGACAGCTGTGAAATGAAATTTTATTTTAATTAGCATTTCTGTTTAATAGTTAGGTTGAGCAGCTATTTATACGCTTATTAGGTTCTTTGCTGCCTGACTGGGCAAGCTAGAAGGCTCAGTCTGCAAGGGCTCTACTTACAGCTAGAATTTTAATGTCGGAACTGGTAGAACTTGTTTTGAAAAGAAAAGCCCAGAACAGCAAGTTTTGACTTGATGAAGGGTGGGAAGAGTCAGTAGCAGACTAGAACTCAGGCAGCTGCTTGATTGCTTACGCACTCTGGGTTTGAGTCAGTCACTCAGTCATCACCATTAAGACACTTCCGAAAAACAGTTTCCACAGAGAGTTCTGGGCCTGTTACCTAGTTCTGATTATCTGATGCTTTTTGGTGCTAATGAGCTCAAGGACAAAGAGTGAGTGTGAATGCTCCTGTGAGCTTGGTGATTCCCAGGCTCTTACCTCTTGTTCCCTGAACCTCTGGAGTTGGATGAAAGGTGTCATCTGGGAAGGGCACATAGACTTGGGTAGGATGGATTGAATAGCACCTTTAGAATCTATCTTCCAGTCAGCCAGAGAACCCACGTTTCCAGTGTTGACAGTTCCTAACAGCTTCTTAAAGCATGAGTAAATCAGAAGGACCTGGCATTTCATCTTACTCTCTTTTTCACCCAGACTAACCCATAAAATTGCTTGGAGAGCTTCAGTGTATGGCAACCTGGTTCACACACATTATTCCTTGTTGCCTTGATGACTTTCCTACTCCCAGGGCACCTGCTCTTACCTCATACTCATAACTCAGCTCATGAACCTCCTCCCAAGGCTATATGCTCCTCTAAATTAAAACTTTTAGTCATTTCCCCACTTGCGAAAGGGGAACTTTTTACTCAAGGCACATAGCATTATTTAAAGAGAGCTACCAACATAACCCACACGTCTCCCCTTACTATACTTGTGTTAGTTAACTTTGTAGTTAGTTAACTATGTAGTTGTGACCATAATATCCAACAGAGCAACTTGTAGGAGGAAGGGCTTGATTTTGGCTAATGATTTCAGAAGATTAATTTCACAGCTCTAGATATGTGGGTAGAATACCATTGTCTTAGTTAGGGTTTTACTGCTGTGAACAGACACCATGACCAAGGCAACCCTTGTAAGGACAACATTTAGTTGGGGCTGGCTTACAGATTCAGAGATTCAGTCCATTATCATCAAGGTGGGAGCATGGCAGCATCTAGACAGGCATGGTGCTGGCAGAGCTGAGAGTTCTACATCTTCATCTGTAGGCTGCTAGTGGAAGACTGACTCCCAGGCAGCTAGGACAAGGGTCTAAAGCCCATGCCCATAGTGACACACCTACTCCAACAAGGCCACACCTCCTAATAGTTCCACTCCCTGGGCCAAGCATATACAAACCATCACAATCATGATGGCAATAGCATGTGACAGAGAAGAGCTCTCATTGCATGTAGGAAGGAAGAGAAAAGGGACTGGAGGGTATATATAACCTTCAAAGGCTTCCCTACTACTCTTCCAGTTATGCTCTATCTCCTGAAATTTCCAGAAAAATCTTTAAATAGCATCTTCAGCAAAGACCAACTATTCAACATATAAGCATGTGGGTGGACATCTCATAGTTAAACCATAACATCTTTATTATGTAGTCTTTCATATACATTCAATCACACAGTATGTACTTGTTGTGTGTAGCTTATTTTCCTTTGATCATATGTTTGTAAAATTTGTCCATGATGTTACATGCACCAGTGTTCCCTTGCAGCTTATAGTATCTTTCTTACCACGACATCACATGTGTTAATTTGTGTCTTTAACCTGCAGATGAACATTTTATTTTTACTTTGTGATTCTGCCTAGAATATTAAGCCAATGTTCCTTTGGTACATACGTGTACCAGTGATTGTGTTACAAATATACCTCAAACTATACTTCTTGGGTTATGAGACTTTTGGATTCAAATCCAGTAGATACTGAGAATCTCCCAAAGTGATTATATAATTTACATTCTCATGAGTAATCTTACTTTTATTTTTTTCTCCCCCTTTGAGATGGGGCTTTCTGGCTGCCAGAGTAACTGAAAAACAAGTTCTGGATTCAGTGAGAGATCCCAATTCACGGGAATATGGCAGAGACTGAATTGTTATGTCTCCCTTGTAGGTGACCCTGTTTGATCCTTCTCTTAATTTGATGAGACCATCATGTGAATTCTGCTCACTAATGTTGACTGTAATCATCTGTACATACAATTTTACTTTTTGACTTTTTTCTATTATATTCTCTTCTTGAATCCCAATCAGCTTCCCATTCTCTATCAATCAGAGAGAGAACAGTGTGTCTCTTCTCTCAAGTGGCAACTATGCACGGTTTGGTTTACATGCACTGTTGAAAAGGGGACAGGATTCCAAAAAATCACTTTAGTTCATGTTCTCAGAAGTTTGAGTGTTAATGTCCTAGTCCCCAAGTTAGGAGGTGGAGCCCTTGGGAAGTAATTAGCCTAAGGAACAGGACTCTCTGAGCTTAGAAAGACCCCAGTGAGCCAGAAAAGAGGTTTAGTCCAAACACTAAATCTTTTGGTACCTCAATCATAGTCCTCCCAGTCTTCAGAGCTATGGGAAGTAAATGTATATTATTTATAAGCCATGCAGTCTATGTTGTTTTAACATCCCTAATGGACTAAGACAAATTACTCTTAATGGGCACGGCTGAATGTGGAGACATCAAAACGAACTTAGACGGGTGGAAAGACTGGCTGACCCAGAGTGCTCACAGGGCGCATCTTTTTATCTGCAAGAGCTGAAGAATGCCTCTTAGATGCTAAGAGATGCTGAATGCCTCCCTCTGGGGCTTGGTACATGCTTGGCACACTCCTGCCTTGGAACCTTTGAATTACCCTTCCTAGTCTTTAATTCCCTCGTCTACGTAACCTCAAGGCTTGTACCAGAGAGAGATATAAAAGTTGCAGAATAATTCCTGGCATCCAATGTCTACTATATAAACAAGGAAAGAACACTGAGAGCTCAAGGACAGCTGCATGGAGAACAGCGAGGATTCACTTAGGGAAAACTGACTGGTGTGGGGGAAGGGAGAAGAAAGAGCTCCTGAATCAAGTAAACAAAGATATGGAGCTGTCATGGCCAAGGCTTCTCCACATACATCTCAGAGGCCAAGGTCCAGGTAGGAGGATAGTAAGTGGTATGTAATTAAGCTAGAAAAGTATCTTGACTCACAAAATAAATGGCCATTAAGGAACAGATAAAGAATCTTGGGCTTTTCATTGTGTTTCCTCCAAGCCTTTTAACTTAACTCATTATTAAAATTTGAGTCCAAGGCACACGCCGGGAGTTTGTTCTACCCACAATGAGTGAGCCGTGTTTGATTTATGGATACTTAATTACCCAGAGTCTGTGGAGAGACTAGCCAGGTTCAAAACCCCCTCCTCACATCTTGACTTTGAATAAGACAGTTTAGCTACTCTCCTTTCTGGATCCTTAACTGTAGAAAGGGCTGATGGAGGGGCCAGGCTTACTGGGTGCTTATGAAGCCCAAATGAAAGAAAAGACGATTAGGAAGTTCTTGCTATACCACTCAGCACACAGCAAACTCTAGATATTAGTAGTTTATAAAATTCCTATTTCTTTAATAGTCTCCTTCCATTAAAGAACGAAAACTCTTCCCTAAGGGACAAAACTTGTAAGTATGCTGCTGCTTTTATCAAGAAACCAACCTAGGATTATGTCACATCCTGCTCTGCCCAGACACTTCGAGACAGACATGAGCACTACTTTTAAATTTTGCTCAGCCAAATAGCAACATGACAATGGCTGCTGAGATCTGTGTCCAGATGAATTAAAACTTAATAAAATAAAGAAAGTCTTCTTATTTCTGGCCATTATTCTGCTTCTAAGAGCTGTTTTTTTAAGTTTTCCTCTCCTCCCAAAGCTTAGCTTTTCAAAGGATGACTAGAAGCCAGACATACATAAATGCTTGTTTTCTTGTCCTGCTTTGTAAGCAGCTAGACAGTAGCTGGACATGCTGTCCAGAAGTCATGAAGTAGAGATACTAGAATAGGTGAGAAAGACCCAAAGGGAATGAGGGTATGTCAAGAAAGTTCACAATTCTGGACTGGATTTTACTTGTCTCTGGTGTGTCTTGGACAGTTGGACCTGGTGGACAGATGGATACCAGGACTAATGAGATGCCATCACTCAAGAAAGTCACTTGACAAATCCCGATTTTGCAAAGAAATGCTGTAGTGTGGCATCAGAGTCACGACAGCACCCTGGAACTATTAACTGTGCCCGGATCACCCTCCCATTGGATGTTCTTCATATCTAAGCTTAATGTTTTTAGCACATGCCTCTCAAGTCTATTTTCAGCTACATATAAAGGATTAATGAAAATAACTCCATCTCATACGATTAATGTCTCGGAAGTGCATTCCATCTGAGAATTAATAAGATATGTGAATAGCTTTAGAATGATCTCCAGAGGAGTCAGGTAAAGAAAATGAGATCACATATCTAAGTTTAACATTTGAATCTTTTTTATACTGACATTGAACTTCAGCAATAAACCTTGGTCAGTGAATATTCATTTTAAAGAAGTCATACCATGCAGAGCACCTTCTTACCATGGAGAAGTTAGAGTAGGAAGGGATTTAAAGTTCTGGGCTAATGTAGATTCCATTAAATGTTGATATTCTCCTACAACAGAGACAGAACCCCAATGTGTACAACTGTCACCCCTAAGCTTTCAAATCTTCTACAAAAGGAGAAACAGTGCTTACTAAAAAGACAATTATAAAAGCAAAGTAAAATCAAATCAATAATTTACAAACCATTAAGAGCATGCAGTGGTGAATGAAGAGTGGTGTAAGTCAGGGAGACAATACAATTCTAAACAGTTACTACTGTTTTGAGATTACTGTATGAATGTATATGTCTACATGTATATATATTTCTTGTTGACTTGAAGTGGAGTAATAGAAATGTGTCTATTACAAAACTATGAAGATTTTACAACTGAGTCTAGAGATTTTGTATCACAGATCAGGAAGTATGTGCTTTCTAAAGCTTTAATAGCACATTATTATTATCCTCAAACATGGTTAGTGGTTATTTGAGTGAGCACAGACAGAATTACATAAAAACAACAGATGCAAGAACTCCTAGATAGACTCACTAATTGCAGAGGCTGGGGATTTGGAGAAAGAGGTCCAAAATACCCCAGAAGCAGGTGTTCTGGGCATTCCTGTGGCTTGCGTGGGCCTTGGAGGTATTTGATGTGGTAGACAGCAGCTTGCTTGAAGACAGGGCTGAATAAGACAGTTGGCAGGAGGATTACTGGCTATGGGGAGTTGCAGATTAGAGAATGGGGAAGAGATGATTCAAGCCCCATGTGGGGCCAAATGTTAGTTTCCGGCTTTTCAGACTGTCTGCCTGCTCCTGTTCTGCCTTATAATTCGGGTTCTCTACACTCTCCCATCTTAACTGCAGATGGCATCCCTGAGTGGGCCTCCTGCCTGCTCTTCCCAGGACTGCCTCTCCTACCTGGGAGGCCCTCCTCCCCACCTCACGCTTCTTCTCTGCCTGGCTCTTTCTAGTTGTCTAGGACTCATCTGAATTCTTATCTCTTCATGGAAAAGATTGTCTTTCCCCTGTTCCCCACCACCACCCTCCTGCCCACAAGGTTCCGTTTCTCTGCACCTTTATCAGGTTCTGCATCTTTGTTATTTAAACATTTGTTCAAAGTTCCTTATCTGCTGCCCAAGTTGAAATTTATGAGAAGGAGCTTAATCCCAGCACTTTCTATGCTGTAAGCATACAGATAATTGGCGTATGGAATGAAATGAATGAATGAATCTCCAAGGTGTCTTCAGTTTGTAGCGTTTTCTGCTCGATGCTCTCTTCCTTTAGTGGCATTGGTCATGTGCTAGAAGCACCCAAGTTCCTTGTTACCAAGATCTGCGAGTTAGTAGCATGTCAGCCAGGACCAATTCTCTTTAGTTTGTTAACTAGCTAATATGACCACATAACAAAATTCTCTAACCTAGACAAAAATTATTTTGAGAGTTTTTGTCTTAAAACCATACATAGAACATCCATTTTTAACAATATAGAAAAGTATATTTCACATCATAGAAGACCTAGAAATGCTGAATGCCAAATATACCTTTAAGTTTAATATGCAAGTACCATAACAAATATTCCTGCAGGGGACTCTTGGATAATGCTATCTGTTTATGGTTGAGAGATCCTTGAAGAAATTAACTACTGAGAGGGAAGAAGCAGACACTTGGCTTAGCTCATTTTGGCTTCCAAGGGAGGAAAACATCTCCCACCATAATCCACCATCACAACTTTCCTTGGCATGGATTTGAGGTTTATCTCTCAGAACTTACAACTCTTAGTCTGAATAACTGACATATTAATGAATTAATGGATTCTTACCCTTGAACTGTTGAGCGGAAGCAAATGTTAATCTTTTCTAAAGGAGCACAACCTAATCCAGCACTCACAGGAACCTCACAGGCAGAGGCTTAGACACAGGTTTATAATCCAAGTCTATGCAACATTCAACCCCCCCCCCCCCACACACACACCACAAAAGCATCAGCATGGCAGAATGAATAAATGCCTGGGAACTTCAGGTTAGTCAGGTATCTACTGAATATTCTAAAATGATTAAACACATAAAACAGTAAAAATTAGGAAAAGTAAAACTGCAGAAAATAAATCAATACAATGCTGATAAATGAAACATGGGAGTTCAACAGATAAAAAAGAACAGAATGAGTATTAGCTAACTAAAAGATTATTCATAGAGACAAAGAGATGGAAAGGATGTCTAATAGTTGCTCCAGACAGATAATATAATGAGAAGTCAATATTTGAAGATAATATGACTAAAAACCTCATAAGTGTTTTTAAACAACTGACTTACCAGAATCAGAAAGTTTAAAAGTACTAAATAATATAAGTAAAAGCAAATCTGTGTATACACGGTGCAGGAAACAAGCCAAAGGCCTTAAATGATGTTTTGAGAATTTTATACATGAATACACTGTATTTACATCATTTCCATCCCTCCTTTCCCCTCTAATTCCTCCTACATCTCTTTCCATTCCCTCTCAAGTTTATAACATATATTAATATGTATATATATGTGTGTGTGTGTGTGTTAACTTGTGTCTTGAGTTCTTTTTTTTTAAGATTTATTTATTTATTATATATGAATACACTGTAGCTGTCTTCAGACACACCAGAAGAGGGCATCAGACTCATTACAGATGGTTGTGAGCCACCATGTGGTTGCTGGGATTTGAACTCAGGACCTCTGGAAGTGCAGTCAGTGCTCTTAACCACTGAGCCATCTCTCCAGCCCGTGTCTTGAGTTCTAATAGTAACTTTTTAATAAAGTTGGGTGGTTTAAAGTTTGGTGCATATATGTTTAGGACTGTCACGTCTTCCTGCTTAATTCTTCCCTTGTTAAGAGTAGAGTGCTTCTAATTTACTTTGGTTTGATGTCTATTTTGTCAGGCATTAGGATAGTGTTAGTAATGCCTGGACCCATTTGTTTGGAATATTTTTTCCCACCCTTTTACTCTAAGTTGGTACTTATCCTTGAAGGTAAAAATACCTTGTAGAGAACAAAAAGATGTTTCTTGATCTATTCAATTAACTCATGTCTTTTAAACATAGAGTTGAGGCTATTCATAATTAATGCTATTCAAAGTTGTGTATTGGTTGTGGTTGTTCTGCTGCTTTTCTTCTGACTATATTCTTAGTCCTATTTTGTATTTTGGTAATTACAGGTACATTCATTTTTCTTTCTGTAGCCTCTTAGCTGTTTATTCCTCTCTTAAGTATTACTTCCAGTATTCTTGATAGGACTAATCTGATGGACACAAATTCTGTTCATATTATAGAAAAATTTTCTTTCTCCTTCAATTATGGCTGATAGTTTTCTAGGATAAAGTAGTCAGGTTGGTATTATGTAGTCTTTTAGAACACATTGTTCTTAGGCTTCTCCGGGGTTTTGAAGTTTCCATGGAGAACTTAGCTGTTGAAGTCTGACGAGTTTTCTTTTGCATGACTTGTGGTTTTTCTCATGCAGATTTTGATACCTTTTCTTTGTTCTAAATAGCTAATGTCTGAACTATAACATGTTGTGGGTCATTTCTTTCCCAGTCCTGTCAATTTGGTGTTCTGTGTGCTCCTTGTTTCTGTATGGATGTGCCTTTCTGTAACTGCCATTTCTTTTGTAACGGCCGCCAGGTTCTGCTACTTTGTAAAGGCCGGCCGGTTCTGATGCTCCGGTCCACAGGTCAGGGTCTAGCAAGAGAGAGAGTGGGGATGGAGGAAGGGGGAAAAAGGGGCAAGAGACGCAAAAGATAGATACAAAACAAAGTCCAGTGGAGTCTCTTCAAGTCTCTTCTTTATTCTCCTCTCTTCTTCTATATTCTCCTCACTCCTTCAGTCTCCTGACACCTCCCACCTTCTACCTTCTACCTCCTACCTTCTACCTCTACCTCTACCTCCTACTTCCTACTACTTCTATAGAAGGGAAATCCTGGGTATTTATACCCTTTACCACGTGACTTGCCCTCGTGGACAAGCTCAACTGAAGCCACTATGTCACGTGCCTTGTAGCCATGGATACCAGGAGCACCTTGCAGCTGGGGGCACTAAACAGTGTAACAAGATGTTTATCAGAGTGCGCTGAGCTATTGCAGGCTGTTGAAACAAGTCTCTTGTCAGGGTATATGACTCGAGATGGCTGTAAAGATGATAGCCACTTTCGGCTAAGAGTCGGCTCCCAACACCTTTCTTTTATTTGTGGAAGTGTTCTTCTATGATCTTGTTGAAGAAATGATCTGTGCCATTTGACCTAGGATGATGATAATTATTCTTCTTCTTCTTCTTCTTCTTCTTCTTCTTCTTCTTCTTCTTCTTCTTCCTCTTCCTCTTCCTCTTCCTCTTCCTCCTCCTCCTCCTCTTCCTCCTCCTCCTCCTCCTCTTCTTCTTCTTCTTCTCTTTCTCCTCCTCCCCCTCCTCTTCCTCCTCCTCCCCCTCCCCCTCCCTCTCCTCCTTCATCTCCTATGCACATAAGTCATAGATTTGGCCCTGTCATGGTCTCTGAAAGTTCTTGCATACCCCTCTAGTGTCTCCTTCAAGTCTTGCTATGTTCTTTGATTGAATGGCCTACTTCTTTTGTTTTATTTTCAAGCCCTGATATTCTATTTTCTACTTGATATTTTATTGATAAGGCTTTCCCCAAGTTTTCTAATTGCTTTGTTGAATTTTTCAATCCTACTTTAATTTCAGCTTGACATCTCTTGGCTGAATTCATTTTTCAAACCATGAATTGTTTTTCTTAATTTCATTCTGCCTACATTTGTGGTTCTTAGATTTCAATCAGGAGTTTGCTCCTGGTCCCTTTAACTCCATTCTGGTTCCTGTTCATGGCCTCTTGGCCTCAAGTCCTCTGCATGCCTTGATTTCACTGATCATGTTTAACATTATTCTTTTAACTTCTTTGTCCTGCGGCTTATCCAGTTAATTCTCATTAATAACATTTCTATAGAGTCTGGAGGTTGGTGGTGACACTACATACTGTCTCATCTTTTCGTATTAGTCAATAAGTAGGCACACAGGTGAAACTCCAGACAACAAAACACTTACGAAGCAAAAGCAAGGTTATCCAGAGTGAGCAGTGACATTGATACCCTACACAGTGACTGAGAAGACAGTGTGCCAATGTTTTCAAGATACTTAGAAAAGATAGTTACTTGGCCTAAGTTTTATGCCCATGTAAACTGTTGTCAAATAGTAAGAATGAAGTGCACTTCACCATGCTCTACAGATGGATGCAATTTAAGAGAAGTGAAACTAGCTTAGAAGACAAAGGTGAGCTTCACAGAATATAAAACAAGCAAGCACTTAACAGATAGGAGCAGTCAACAAGATGGCTCTGCTGGTAAGTTGTGTATACACAGTGTAATGACGTGAGTTCAATTCCTGGATTCTACAAGGTTGCGGGGAGAAAAAACTTCTGAGTTTCTAGCCTGTAAAAGCACAAAACACATATGCAGGTGTGCATATGCACACAAACACACACACAACACACAATCTAAAATAAATAGGGAATAAAAAGCACGATGTAGGTGATTATAAACAGGATTGGTTATATGAGATAACCCAGTAGTAAGGACTAATTTGTGGTGATAGAATGAGAGAGATTTAGAACGTGACAGTAATTGTAGGCTTAGAGTGTTATAATGGTTTTTCTATTATTTCGGAGGTAGATAAAGACATCTATTGACTCTACAATTTGGGTCACCTGTGTGGGTGCAGACTGTGAATATCACCACTAATGGAAGTGAACTGTCTAATTTTTTAATTGAATTGAATTTTTTTTACTTATTCACTTTACATCCCTCTCCCTGACCCCCACCCCCTGGTCACCCCTTCCCACAGTGATAAACTGGTCTTAAAAAAAAAAAGATCTGTGGTCTGGTGCACAGTTCACAGTGTGACCCTCAGCAGGAAAGCTGCAGTGTGACCAGCCTTGTGAAATCTGTGCCCTCCTCCAGAGGCTCCTCCTCTCTGGTCTCAGTCACCCTGGATAAATCTGTCTCTGAGCACAACTTCTTCAACTCTGACATATGAAATCATGAAATGTTGCAAATGTAAAAGGGTTTCTGCATGTGCAGTGACTAACACCACACAAATTCTTAAAGTGTGTTCAGCTATCAGAGAAATTCAAATTAAGACTGAGATTCCATCTCAGGAATCAAATGACTACAAATAATAGGGTTGAGGGAGAAAGGAACTGTTTTTTCACTGTTGGTGGGAGTACAAACTATTGCATCCATCATGGAAATGAGTGTGGGGGGTTCTCAAAAGAGCTAAAAGTAGAATTTCCATATAATGTAGCTATACCATTCCTGGGCATATAGCCAAAGGATTTAGTATCTTACAACAGAGATATCTATGCTTCTAAATTCATTGTGGCTGTATTCTAAAGAGGAAATAGACCCAGCCTCCATGTTCATCAAGCGATGGGTGGATAATGAAGACGTACAAAAAATAAGATTACACTCTGTGGCAAAGAAGAATTAGATTATGAAATTTCAGGGAAAGGAAAAGATTTAGAAAGTATACAAGAGTAACCTATGTCCAGCAAGAGAAATGAAATGGCACACTCTCTCTTTTGCATGTGGATCCGAGCTATGAATTTTAGAATAGTGTGCTTAGTAGTGAGTGCTTCCACAGGCCAGAAGACAAGAAGGAGGCAATAGCAGAAGGGAGAGGGGATAGAAGAACACATTGGGCATGAAAGTGCATTGGGGGAATGCTGGGGAAATCTCAGGAGTGTGAGGAGGAGAGGAAAAATGATGGATGGGTGGTGGGAAGTAGGGGAAAACCACATAGAAACTAGTTTCTATCAAAAAATATAATCTAAAAGGTTTTGGTGGAGTGTTTGTTTGTTTGTTTGTTTGTTTAGCAGAAGTGTCCCTACAGGTGAATAATGCTTCTCCCAGAGGCCACAGATTCTTAATAAAAATCCTAGGGTCAGATGTAGACTACTTCCCTACATGTTGTTAACCTAAACATCCTTCAAATAATACAAACCATTACCACGTTCTTGATTATCCACTAGAACTTTATGGTAAGAGCCTATTGCTAAAGACAAAGACATCTCACACATTGATCACAGTGCATGGAGGACTCAAGCTAAAGCCGAGGTGGAAGTCTTCTCCTGCCAGCTATCGTTTATAGTGGTAGAGGTGCTGTGTAGAGTTCTGGAAGAGAGAACTCATCCCTGGTGCTTACAGAGCTATGAATTCTGTGAGCTACAATAGAGATCTGTGAGGAAGTATGTGCCCTCTTCTACAACAGTGGCATGACTTATAGGGGTAACCAACCCCCCCCACCTTGTGCTTGAATTGGATGACCACACTACAGACGATCATTTATGTGTGATTCTGTAGACCTGGCCAAAGCCTCTGCTAGAGAACTCAAAGGCTTTGGGGACAACGACTACTACTGTTTTGCTAAATGGTCATGCTATCACACAGTCTTCTAAATACAGATAAATGCTGCACTCAGCCTTCATCTGGGAAGCTCCTTATGACTGCAGCATACAATTAAGAGAGAGAGAGAGAGAGAGAGAGAGAGCGAGACAGAGAGAGAGAGAGGGAGAGAGGGAGAGGGACAGAGGGAGGGAGCGAGAGAAAGAGAGAGAGAGAGAGAGAGAGAGAGGACACTATCCATTTATCATTTATCTGTATTTCATCATGGATGGGGGGAGCCCAAGAGAACCCAACCCTACATGAAGCACTAAATCGCAATTACCAGTCTGTGGTGGCTTAAATAAGATGTCTCCATAGTGTCAGGCTTCTGAATATTGGTCCCCAGTTTGTGACACTGAGTAGGTTTAAGATGTATGAATTTTCTGGAGGAAGTATGTCACTGAGGGTGGGCTTTGAGGTTTCAAATGCTGTGCATTCCCCTCTCTCCTGTTCCCTCCTTCCCTCTGTCTCTGTCTCTGTCTGTCTCTGTCTCTCTGCCTCTCTCTCTGTGTCTCTGTCTCTGTCTCTCTGTCTCTCTCTCTGTCTCTCTCTCTCTCTCTGTCTCTCTCTCTCTCTCTCTCTTTCTCTCTCTCACCATACCTCTTTAGAGTCCTATCATAGGGCTCTGACGCTCTGCATCTTTACCAGGAAGGGGATTTATAACTCGTTTTAATCTCTGGATGCCCGGAACAGGGCAGAAACCTTCAGGTTCCCAAGCAGCTTTTTTTCCCTATTAGCATTTCAGTTGAAGCCTTAACTCCACAAACAGAAGGCACAGTGTGGAGCGAGAGGTCTCGTCCCGCCCATCTGCTTCTAGCTCGCCAAGGCTCTTAATGCGTCTATTGTTACCTAGCACTGAAAATAGCGCTTTCTCTCTTAAGCCTCACTGCCATTTGTACTTGTTCTGTACTTGTTCAAAATGCCTGGCTGGTTGCTTTTATCTGTAAAAACTTGCATAATTCCAGGGCAGTGCTGTACACATTTATTGGGGAGAAAAACATGTTCTCTCCCAGCTGTGAGCGAGGTGAACAGAATCCAGTAAACAGTCATACGTTTTATCAGGCCAGCTTGAGATATACATCGTCATGATCATTTAGCCAAGCAACAGTAACAACAGTGAATCAACTGCTGAGTTAATTAGAACCCAGACTCAGCCCATCCTCAGCTCGTAGAATGAGCACTATTTTCCTTTGCTCTAATTACAAGATAATCTTAAATATCATCATTTTGTAAAAGACCCTGCAACTACAAATTACTTTGTGAACCATATTATTGGGTCTCAAAATGTGACTGCAGTTTGAAGACAGTTGCAACTTGCAAAATAAACACAAAGAAAAATGTCATCACCAAAGAATAGCACTGTTACCGGACAATAGGACTACTCCACCTCTTCGTGGCTGCTGTGCTCTTTGCTCCTCAGTTGCCCCTACACCTATCTTTGAAAAGACGTCAGAATGTCTCTTTGTTTTATCAGCAGATTATAGGTGATAGGTGGTGGATTCCAAAAAGCTACCAGGGGTGAGTGATGTTTGAGTTTGGCAGTCATCTCCTGGCAACAGTGTTCTAGTGTGACGGCAAGGTGAAGGAACCAACCATCAATAATTGTTTAAGATGCTGTGTCACCACCATCACAATCAACAGCAATGAAACACAGAAGCTAAAAGAACTTTCTGTAAGTAAGCTTGATTAAACTCGGGAACCATAGCAGGCTACTTTGCTGTTAGATCACTACTATAGAATTTTATTTGAATATTTGCCCCGAGGGATTACAATGCTGGAGACTTACAGAGCCCCAGTTTTCCCAGGTGTGCTAGCACCATGGGTGGGAAATCTAGGGCGGGAAAAGAACTCATGTCACGTGGACTGTGGAACATTACCAGAAAATTTGCCACCATTAGAGTGGCGACAAACCTATCCTCAAACACACAGCTTCTCGTGTGTGTGTGTGTCCAAACTTTTTTAAAATACCAAACTAAAGGTGAAATGACAGGGTAGGTTGAGAAACTCTCGCGATAATTCCCAGCTAGTCTTTACAGATGTTCTTCTACGTGATCACCACTAGGGGGCGGAGCAGGCTGTTTCAATTTCCTAGGACCTTTCCCCCACTATAGGCGCTGAAAATTATGGAGAGAAGAAGCAGGCTAAAGTCTGAACTGAACGTTGGTTACAGGGGTTGGGATTCTCTCTCAGGAATCTTAGTCTTATTACTAAGAGAACTCAAGAATGGATTTCAATGTAAGCTGGCATGGAAATTAGATACATGATAAAAAAGCAGCCACGTGGTAGTGAGGGAAGCTTTAGAGAAAGAGAAAGGACGCCCGAAGTATCAGGAAATACATAGGGTAGGTTTGGGGGGGGGGGGAAGGGAGGGAGAAGGAAGAAGGGAGAGAGGGAGGGAGGAAGGGAGAGAGAGGGAAGAAAATGGCTACATTGTACCTCTCCCAAAGCTCATGGTGGCTACTAGGGACTGTGCTGGGTGTTGGGATCATAGGAAAGAAAATTACAGTATCTCGTTAAAGGAACAATTACTATGCCTATCTCTTTAACATGACTAAAGGTAAGCCTACCTTCCTAGGGGTGGTATCTTGCCCTGGGTAACTGCCTGGCCCAACTAGCATGGTAGATCTCCGCCAGGCCAGAGATTCTGTTCTCTTGACTAGGAGTTTTTCCATAGTGGGCGTGTTTAGTGCTGCTCTAACACTTTGAACTTAGCATAGCCCTTGCCCTCTGTGAGTCACTCACTGCTAAAGCCCAGGGCTGGGTGAGCAGCAAAGGACTCAATGGAAGCAGAAGCTTGTGCCTTTGACAACTTTTGCATCTTAAAATATTTCTTTCTATCCTTCACTTTCCAAAGATTGCACAGAGCTAGTTCTGCACAGTCCCTGGACATCCACATGGTCCCCAGCTGCTGCCCTGACCAGAGATGTCCTCATGTTCTCTAATGGTCATATGAGACATTGACATAGACCTGTTGCTGTTTAACCCCAGGCTCAGATGTGGCTCTCAGTGGCAGCTTGAAGTGGGACCTCACTGTCACCCGGGTGCCAGGGCTGGCCACTCACAACAGGCTCCTCCTCTCCGCCCTGGAGTCTCGATGTCCGTCTCTCTCCGTGATGCTCAAGCTGCTCCGCTTCTCGCTCTCCCCCATCTGAACACTACGTTTTCCTTCATTGTGGAGACTTGGATAGCTGGATCTTGACAGCTAGCCTCAGAAGGAGGAAGTAGACAAATAAGGGAATAGACCTTGGGGGCTAGCTTTAGGAATGTAGTCTAACAGTTTTTTAGCAAGGCAGAGGGAATGAGGGAGAAGGGCAAGGCCTGCCAGAACCATATTTGTCATGCTAGCTACAGTTCCTTCAAATTTGCTGTAAGGTCAGCCTGCACAGCACTCTTATGGAAACATGTCTAGCGCCTCCATCTTCCTAATCTAGCAAATGTGCCAGGAGGTGAAGCTAACATAGCAGTCCTTCTTCCTAACTACACTTCTGATCACGTGGGGAGCATCTAAGGAAGCAGTTCTGGGCTTTCTCCCCAGACTGCTTGGTGCCTGAGAACTCTCCAGAGGATTTCCAGACTGTGTCTGAGAGAAGCTGATGGGATTCTCCATTTTGAGATTTCACAGGAGACACAAAAATTCCAAACAAGGCTACAGGCAACTACAATCTTTCCTAACATTGTTAAATTGTTTAAAAAAAAATAGCCTTCCACCTGTGTAACTTGCCTGTACCTTCTGCACCTGGGGTAGTTTGTAGGTGACTGCTGTTGTTGCAATGGAAATTATTTGAAAATAAAACTGAATACAATTTTGCAGAAATGTTTATCTTGGGTAATCTTTAGGGTTTTACAAAGTATCCCCCGCTACCACCCTGAATGTGCTTCACTCCGCCCCTTCATTTTCCTCTCAGGATCTTCCACTATCTCTCTGGCCTCCTCATCAGGAAAGGGCAGAGAGATAGAGGAAGCCATAATTGTGGGGATGGCTGTAGGTCTTGCTGCTGGTGCTGGTGGTGAAGGTGAACCCAATCCCCTCTTCTCTGACCCAGCCTGGGCTTCCTCTAGTGTGCTGCTGCAAGCCAAGGTTGGAGGCTCTGGTTCCAGTGGCCACCTTCATGGCTGCACCTAGGCCATCTTTGCTGACCAGCATTGTGTGCCTTGGGCACTTAGGCTCCAAAAGGGGTCTGAGGTAGAATGGTTTCTGAGTCTATTCTGGCCAGACAGCTAAGTAAGTAAGAACCCTACAGACAGGAACAGGGAAAGAGATGAGATGCACCTCTGGCAGCTCCGGTGGCTTGTGGTACCAACCTAGCAGGCATCTGACTGGTTCCAGTGAGGGAACAGACTCAGCTTGCTCACGATTTGGACAGTTCTGGTTTTCAGCAGCTGTGGGTGTCAAGAAAAGTATCCAGCAAAGAAGAATGGTTTAGGACGGTACCAGGACAAAAGCAGACATTGAAGTAAAAGGTAACATTTTCTTTGAATCATGCATCATCTGTGACTGAGACAGCAGACTTCCTCAGAGATAAGGACAGAGCACACTGGAGTTGCTGAAATGGTGATTTTTTAATATAGAGATCTGACGCGGTCCCCTCTGGCTCAGGGATTTGCTTCCTAGGTCTCAAGGAACATTGATTCACGAAGGTAACTCTGTGAGAAAGGCAGAGATAAATGGTTTGCAGGAGAATTAACCCAAGACCTTAAGAGCAATGGAGCACACAGACAACCTTTGCAGTATGGCTGTAGGATGCCCCATCTCCGTCAGTTCCAGGAAAGCCTTGCAGCAGCAGGATTTTCTTCTTGCATCTCCTTTGCTGGTGTTTCTATTAACCCTTGGTGGACACAGAGCATTGCAAGAGAGTTCTGTGGTAACAGAACGGGAGTCCCACCTCTCCAGTGGCCTCCATGAGGTCCCAGGGAAGCTGAGAAAGGTTTCAGTCAAAGGTTCCATCAGGAAACCATCAACACTCCCAATTAGGATCACTCCGGGGAGGCTTATATACTGATGTGTGGACTGGGTGAGGTGTGTTGAGATACTATGGTCTTAGCAACAGGGTCACTAGGCCTGCAGCTAGGGTGCTGCAGTGCGCTCAGTAGAAACACCAGGAGAACAGCATGGAGAGAAGGCTGACTTGAGATAATGATGACCCCAGGCCAGCCTGGATGTCCATATCACCCCTCTCCCATAAGAACAATAACTTCTCTCCCTTCTCTCCTGTGGGCCAATGCTTGGGTCTCCAGTAACTGGAGCAAAGGAGTTGGTGGATACAGTTTTATTAAGTCTGTTCTGTGGAAGATTTCAAGCTGTACATAATCAGACTCACTTGAAATAAAACATCTCAGTATTCCCATTGTTTGTTCAGAAATTCACATGAGAAGTCTCCACACCAGGCTGGCAAGCTGCCTCTAGACCACTGGTTCTCAACCTATGGTGGAGACCCCTTTGGGGGTTTCCTGTCAGATATTCTACGTATCAAATATTTACCTTTTGATTGATAAAGGTAGCAAAATTACAGTTATGAAGTAACAATAAAAATAATTGTATGGTTGGGGGTCACCACAGCATGAAGAACTATATTAAAGGGTTGCAGCATTAGGAAGGCTGAGAATCACTGCTCCAGCCCTAGATAGCATCAATAATGTGATTCATCAAGGAAGACCGGTGAAGAGAACCAGACCTATTACAGAGGCAGTGGGGAGAGGTGAGTCAGAGCTTAGGCTCTCCATGATCTATGCCTCTACACAGCTTCCGTCCCTCCTCCATCTATGCGTCTGCTAACCCTCCAGGTCATTCACTCTTGCAGGCCAGTCTGTTCTCATTTCCTATTTCCTCCCCCCCCAACCCCCTCCTAAAGAGTATGGACAAACCAAGATCTCCTGGGACTGTGGCTGCTCTGTTATCTGATAAAGTGGCTTTGTTATCAGTGTCCTCTATTTCTTAATGTGATTGGTCAGTCCTCAAGGGTGATGATATTTTCACGGTGAGTCTACCCCTGGTTATGACTGTGTTCCAGGGGAAGGCGTTAGTTGTGGGAATGCTTTGAAGCCTGGGTTCTTGTTGGTTTCTCCAAAGAGGATTTCTGTTTAGCTGGGAACATATGGGTTAAGAAATGCCACCAGTGCTATTTATATTCTTGGCTTGAGATCTTGAAGGACCAGGAAGGTACTAAGTTTGAGCCCCAAACCTTCTTAAGACCTGGCCCACTAAATATTCTGTTTGCTTGGTTAGTTTTAATGCTTTAGTATTTTACATACAGAAGAGGTCGAAAATATACAAGGCTCCTTGCTTCCCATCTTTGAATGACAATCTTCAGAATGCTAATTTAAATAAGTCTCTCTGGCCTGGGGTACTTCATTTTTGTCTCTTCCCTCCTTTCATGTGACTATGTATCTCAGTCTTCTATTAAAATCAAAGTTGTAAGTCCAGGTGGATGAAGATACTTCCTGGAGGCATTCTGAAATAAGGGACCTGTCATAGTAGATGTTTTACAATGAGCTTTGAGCCAACAGTATCCAAATAATAATAGCTTCTTTAATACTCACAACAAGCTATTGGACGTCCTGGGATGATCAACTGCATTCTTTCTGGAGGAAGAAAATAAGAGCTAAAGTTGCCCATGGTGACCAACGAAGCTGGTGTGCCTGAGAGCCAAGTCCACAGTCTTCTTCACAAAAGCTATAGTTGTTTTGATTTGATCAAGTATGAGGACTCTCTTGTGTATCAACAGTTCTGAGTATTTTTCATCAAATCTGATTCCACGATTCTTGCCAGATTCTGGGCCAGAGATGCCCAGAACCATGGAAAGAAGAAAATCCTGGAAATCGTGATGCCTTAGGGGAGGCAGAGTCTCTGAGGCTGGAGGAAGAGCATCGGAGCTCCCGATGAGTAGACAGAGCAGCCGTTAGGTCAGATCACACATGAATCTGTGCTCAAAGTTCACTAGTGCCTTTGCCATGTAAGAGAAATCACTGAATCCTGTTAGTAATGCTTTTTCTCTTCTCTGACAAATGAAGTATGATGAAATGTAACCCTGTACTTATTGACCAGCTTACTGTTGTTGAGAGTCCGTCAGTGCCGCTGCGGACCACAGAAAACTGCGACACTCATTACAGACATCTTGATGCCTTTGTTTTCAGGCTCAAGGAATCTCCCACCCTTATAACCTCTAAGTGAGTTGCAGTTCCATTTGCCTGGGTTTATGAAGCAGCCTCTTAGAGCTAACAGCATTAAGAGCGGATTGGCTAATTATCATGCATATTGTGCTTATGTAAGACAGTTCTCTTTTTACTGCTCTCAGTAATTTGGTCTTCCTAGACACAAACTCTGAATAAAAATTTGCATTAGATGCTTGAACTAAGTCTTCCACTTGCTTGAGTGCAGTAACCATAGTCACGACCTGTATCCAAAAACCTCCAGGACTCACAGACCTGAATCTGGCTAACGAGTAAGAACTGGCTCTGTCACCTTAAAAAGATGAGACAATGCACTCACAATGAAAAAAAAAAAGGCTTCAGATGCCTTCTGCACATTTTCTTGACTTAAAAAACAAAACAAAACAAAACAAACAAACAGAAACAAAACAGAACTAGCCACCTAGTGGTGCATGCCTTTAATCCCAGCACTCAGGAGGCAGGGCCAGGCAATCTCTGTGAGTTCAAAGCCAGCTTGGTCTTTGGAGTAAGTTCCAGGACAGCGAGGGCTACACAGAAAAACCTTGTCTCAAAAAAATTAAATATATATATATATATGTATATGTATATGTATATGTATATGTATATATATCAGAAGTAAGCAGATACTTTTAGTTTATTATCATCTCATTGACATTTCTATTTTCTAAGTTTCAATTTCTGATACTGAGACATTTAAGAAGGCAACACTTTTAGATTCACTTCCCTATGAGGGAGACTTATTTAGAAACCAAAGCTTCAGGGTATTGTAATCATTGACGATGGGATGTCGTCCTTTGGCCATCCTGTAGAGTACGACAGAGTAGTATATGCTACAGGGTAGAATAGCCAGGTCATCTGTTAGATTTACGCTTAGTGGTTTGAGGACCCTCCCTACTGACTTCCAGAGTGGCTACCCCAGCTTGCCTTCCCACCAACAGGGAATGAGTGTCCTCTTTCCTACAACATCAGCAGCTTTTGCTGCCAGTTGTGTAGCTGGTCTTAGCCATTCTGACTATGATGAGATGAAATTTCAGAGTTGTTTTAATTTACATTTCCCTAATAGCTAAGGGTGATGAAAACTTTTTGAGATGATTCTTACCCTATTTTATTTTTTAATTGTTTAAATCCCTAGCTCATTCTTAAGTTTGGTCATGTGTTTTCTTGACTCTTTGTTTCTTGAGTTCTCAGGTTCTGGATATTAATCCTTTGTCAGACATATAATTGGCAAAGAGTCTCTCTAACTCTGTGAGTTTCTTCAACGTTTAATCGGTTGTTTCCTTAGTGATACAGAAGACTTTAGTTTTATGAAGTCCCTGTTTTAAGATATTCACCAGAGAAGACTGCTCAGACACAGATTTAAGCTGATAGAAAGTCTTTATTAGCCAGCTGGCAACCACACTGGGTGTTCAGGATCTCAGTGTAGCACTAAGCTTTTCTCAAGGTGAACTTTTAAGCACAGAAAGTAAATTCTGGGTTGACATATTCCAGTTAACAAGACATTTAGCCAGACATGGAACAACAACAGAAGCCAAAAAGTGAGGTTAGTACACTTAAAGACTTTCCCAGAACTATGGACTTTAATGGACTAGGCCTTTGTTTTACTTTTGGCAGGTGGTGCTGTCTATAGGCTGAGTTTTATGGCTTGAATGATATTTCTATCACAGAGTCAGTTGTGCTAAGGTCTGGGGGCCTTCCAAGTTCTGGCGCCATATTACAGTCCCATTTGTCAAGTGTTAACCTGAATTCCTGGGTAAATGGAGTCCTCGGAAAGCTCTTTCCTGCACCTATACCTATATCTTGCTGATGTTTTCTTCTAGCAGTTTTAAAACTTCAAAATCTAAATTGATGACTTTGATCTGCTTGAAGTAAATGTCTATGCCTGATGATAGATACTGATTCTGTCTTATTCTTCTTCATGAAGCAATTTTCTATGCCTGATGATAGATACTGATTCAGTTTCATTCTTCTGCATGTGGGTGTATAGTTTTCATATCGCCATTTGTGGAAGATTCTGTATTTTCTCCAGTGTATGATTTGGCCTCTTTGTTAAACATTAAATGGCTGAATTAGTGTACTCATATTTGGGTCTTTGATTTTGTTCCATGGATCTACATGTCTGCTTTACGGCAATGTCTTTTTTTTTTTTTAAGATGATTGTGGCTCTGTAACATATCACAGGATCTAGAATGGCGCTCCAGTATTATTATTTTTGCACAGAATTTCTTTGGCTATCTGGTGTCTTTTCTTTTTCTTTTTTAATTTTAATTTCTGTGAAGAATGTTTCAGGTATTTTGATTGGCATTGCATTGAATCTGTAAATTGCTTTTGGCCAGATAGTCATTTTCAAAATATTCTACTTATCTATGAACATGAAATGTCTTTCCATTTTCTGATAGCTTCCTCAGTCTCTTTCTTCACAGATTTGAAGTTTCACTCTACTCCCTTAGTCAGATTCCCCTGCCCCCAAGACATTTTATTTTTGCTGATATTGCAGATGGGAGTGTATTCACAATTTCCTTCTCAGCATGTTTGTTGGTGGTGTATAGAAAGGATGCTGATTTTTGTAAGTAGATTCTCTACCCTGTCACTTTGCTGAATGTGTTGATTGTTTCTAGAAGTTTTCTGATGAAATTTTGGGATCGCTTATGTGTAAAAGCATACTTTCTGCAAATAGGGATAATTCAAGTTCTTCTTTTCCTATTTGCATTGTAGTGGTAGTAGTTAACCCACTCTAAACTTCCCACCAGCAACTATGTGCATGCTTCTCACTACCGCCTCAATGCTGTGGATTCTCAAATGAAACACACACACACACACACACACACACACACACACACACACACACGAAATCACCTTATTTGTAATATGACCTAAGCAGCTCAATAGGTAGGCCACTCCCAAACTTCCACATTGCTAATGCCTCCCCTCTGATACTCCTGAATTATTAGTTACTAAAATCTATATTCCATCTTTGCTACTCCAGTTCCAAACAGGGGAGGGGTCCCTGGGGCTGCTCTTTTCCAATTCTTACATGGCTGTGTGCTTTCTCTCCTGCAGATCTCAGGCCTGATCCTCCTGCTTCCTTGGGATGGTGATTCTAAATCCTTCTTCTTCTCTAGGTTCCCTTGCCCTGGAAATCTAAAGTCCTGCTTCTGTCTCCCTGCTCAGCCATTGGCTGCCAGCAACTTTATTTAGCAACTAGAGCCAAGTGGGGACAGAGATCCAGGGTATCTTTCTGTGTAATTTGGGAACTCAACATAAAATGAGCAATAAACCAAATCCACAACATTGCATCCCATTAATTTTCTTCTCTTGCCTTGTTGACCTGGAAAGTTCTTCTAGAACTCTGTTGAAAAGAAGTGAGGAAAGTGGGCATCCTCATCTTGTTCTCTCAGTGGAGTTGCTTTAATCTTTTTCTGTTTAGGATGATGTTGGCTGTGGGTTTGTGACATAAGCCTTCATCTTGTTGATGTGTGTTCTCTTCCATCCTACTCTCTCCAGGACTTTTATCACGATGACATGTTGGATTTTGTTAAAGGCCTTGTCTGCATCTATTGAGGTGGTTATGTAGTCTTTGCCTTAAGTCCGTTACTGTGGTTTATTATATTAACTGGATTATGTATGTTGACTCATCTCTGCGTTTCTAAAACCCGTGCTCAGCACTTACATGGCCGCCGCATCCTCAGTAGCTGGGAAATGGAAGCATCCTAAATGCTTTTCAGATGCTGAGTGATGATGAAAACACGGCATATATACATAACAGCTTAAAACTTTCCTTAAAGCATGAAGTTTCAGGTAAGTAGATGGTCGTAGGAAAGATTGCATCGAGTGAAGTAACTCAGATCCAGAAGACAACATATGGTAGCATTTTCTCTGTTCTGTGGTTTCTAGCTACAAGTCTTCACATATGAACATATAACCTGGAATAACTGCAGAAATCAGGAAAGGACAAAAGCACAATGGCAGTGGGGGGCTTGAGAAAGAGCAGGATACTGGCAAGATGAAGGCAGAAACAGAGAAAATGGAAAGGTTCCAACTGGGAAGGGAGGAGAGAGTTCAACACACAAGGAGAAGGAGGTAGAGGAGACAGGTAACATCAAAGTCACTTGATCTCTTGCTCTTGCTCTCTTGATCCCTTTGTCCCCTCGTCCCTTCCCCCTCTCCACATGCTCATGTCTGACCTCCTCCTCCTCCTCCTCCCCCTCCTCCTCCTCCCCCTCCTCCTCCTCCTCCTCTTCCTCCTCCTCCTCCCCCTCCTCCTCCTCCTCCTCTTCCTCCTCCTCCTCCTCCTCCCCCTCCTCCTCCTCCTCCTCTTCCTCTTTCTCCTCTTCCTCCTCCTCCTCCTCTTCTTCTTCTTCTTCTTCTTCTTCTTCTTCTTCTTTCTCTTCTTCTTCTTCTTCTTCTTCTTCTTCTTCTTCTTCTTCTTCTCTCTCTCTCTCTCTCTCTCTCCCTTTCTCTGTCTCTACTACCCTCTTAACTCCCTTCCCCATGCCCTGAATAAACTCTATTCCATACTAAAAAAACAAAACAAAAACCATCAAAGTCCATGATTGGATAAAACCTCAAACAATGTATATTATATTTTGTTTATACAAATATATACGCTATATAGCTAGCAATAGGTGATATAGACTATATAGATGATATAGATATAGACAGATATAGATATAGACATAGGCATAGATATAGACTGTAAATGAAGTTATGTCACTTGAGCCTACAGTGTTCCCTACTAGAACCATAGACTAAAAAAACCCAAGTGCCAAATGAAAAAGCCGCCTTTCAAGATGTTGGTCGGTGTATCTAGGTGACTCCCCAAACAATAAGGCTGCTGTCGTTGTCCTTGGACACCTCTTGGAGGTTGAAGGTAAATATCCTTCCTGAAGTCTAGCTTCCATGGTAACAAAAAGGACTGTGTAAGCGGCCAAGAGAAAGTGGCAGTTAACACTCCTACCCAGCTGTCACACCTATGGAGCACAATGCTGACCAGCGTGCAGGCTATTCTGAAAGTTGCAGTGAGACTCCTTGTTGATGATAACCTGTGGCTGGAACGAGGAGGTCATGGATCTTAGAAGAGAATCTAGGACTACAACTTTGCCAGGCCAGCTTAATTCCTCACCACATTTTTAAACTTGGTCTTATACCCATAGACAAGTGTAGCTGCCATCCCTCGTTAAATAAACTCTTTACAGTAAATGGAGACCATCACAGAAAACCACAACTAGACACAAAGAAAATGTCAACCGATTGTGGGGAATGAAACCCCAGTGGGTACATCTATACAACTGTTCCCACATGTATGGCTCAGGGGACACAGCAGAAATGGGGACAGAAAGATTATAAGAGCCGTAATACCAGGAAGTCTGCTATGAAACAGTCCCTCCTATAAACGGTTACATAAACAAGATCTGAACAACAGCAATATCAATAGATATATTAGTAGAGAAGGTATAAAATCTCATGGGGTATATATATATATATTTGTACATATAAAATGTACATATTTACATTATTATGTATATTATATTAATATTATATATCATATAACATATAATTTTATATTATGTATTAATATATAATTATAATATATTGCATAACATGTATTATATATTATGTATATATTATACTATTTGTATATATATTATATATTTGTGTATATATATTTTTTATATATACATTTGAGAGTGCAGAGAGGGGTACATGAGAAGGAGTAAAGAAGAATCTGAAGGGAGAAAAAGAAAGATGAAATTATTATCTTTTAATTTAAATGTATTTAAAAATAAACAAAACTAAAGGAAGAGCGACAATATTTAAGCAGCCATGGATTGTAGGGTTTCATTTTTCCTCAGAAACATGAGCACACTGCCCTCTGGTGGACCCTGTGGCGCCTTGGCTGCCTGCTGCTCACTGCTGTAGTCATTCCTGGAATAAAGACTGTTGTGCTCTAAAGAAATTGTCAGCTTCTTGAGAATCACGGCTCACCTTATCAGGAAGCTAAGAGTTTGGAAAGACTGTGAGGGTTTCACTCCACCGCGGATCCTCCGTTTCTCTCTGCTCCAGAGAACTGCACCAGCCAGCATCGTCCCCAGACACACGTCTACGCGTGTGTCTCAGTTACTGTGGGACTTAAGACAGCACAATGCTGGCTACCCGTAAGCTCCCAAATCCAAAGCTCCAGCTGGGATCCCGGAGTCGTTTTCACCCCATGGCTTCCATGTGGAGGTCAGAGAACAACTTTGCGGATGGAGTCAGTTCTGTCCTACGGGACAGGAGCTCAGGTCGCCGGGCTTGTCCACCTCACACCGTTAGCTGCTGAACCATCTCTCTGTCCATCATTTTACTGTGCATCATTTTAAATAATTTTCTACAAAGCATAGAAATCGCCATATATTTTTAAAGCTGAATATTATTCCCTCCTATGGAACTGCTATAATTTCTTGAGGTTTTGGTTTCCAGCCTAGCCTTTAACAGCTGAACGATCTCTCTGTTCCCCCACTCCTCCTTTTTTTGAGACAGGGTCTTTATAAATAGCCCTGGCTATCACAGAACTCACTGTGTAGACCAGACTGGCTTTGAACTCACAGAGATCCACCTGCTTCCGCTTTCAAGTGCTGGGATTAAAGGGTTGCACTATCATGCCCAACTGGAAATATTATAGTTTCGAATCAGTCTCCTATTGGTGTGTAAGATTTCTCTCAATTTTTGATATTCTGATGACTGATCTTACTCATGGACAATGTAGGAAAAATTCCTGAGGTGAATTTGGCAGATCAGTGATACAGAATTCAAACAGTCTTCTTATTTTGGTAAATGTCATTGAATTGCCTTCCATGGGGGTTTGCTACTTATTAAGGCAACCACCAACTTAACTTGATTAAGTATATAGCTTGATTGAAACACTTTGTAGCATAATGTAGAACACATGTGAGTTCATGTTCCTGACATACACTGAGGAATCTGGAATTTCCCGAGTGTCAGAAGAGTCAAAGTTTTCTGGGACTCGAACTCCCAATAAGGCAGTGACTCCCAGCAGGACTTCTGTTAGCTTTTGAGTGAGGAAGAGGGATGCCAGAAGAGCTGGCCATGTTGTGTGACAGCTGGAAATCCCAGTTCCATTCTCTAACATCTGGGGGAGGAGAGAGAAGCTATAGAACTGAGTTCATCTTCCAGAGGTATGAAGACAGTGATTCCTAAACACGCCTCATAGTTCTCATCCCCTGCAGATAGAGCAGATTGGCCTCTGCATCAACAGACCAAGGAGTCAACAAAACAAAGCCCAGCTTTATCACACACACACACACACACACACACACACACACACACACACACACAC
>NW_021604676.1:4452305-4478946 GCF_004785775.1 Grammomys surdaster
CACACACACACACACACACACACACACACACACACACACACACACACACTGTTCTTAAGCAGGAGGCTTGATATATGTGAGTATAAAGCCACCGCAGGATTTTCCAGTTAGTGGTTAAAAAAAAAAAAACCATGTGGTTTTTAGATCTCGAAGCTTACAACTGAAAGACAGTAAGTAACCCCGCAGTGGACAGTCACTAAAAACTCCTGGGGAGTCATAGAGTGGTTGCAGTGAGTCCTGGCCCCTAGCTACTTTTCTTAGAGGAAACAAAAATAGCAAGAGGAAAACCCAGTGTGCAACATCAGTGTGTGATTTAGGACCTTAAACTTTCATTTTAGAAATGGGGGAAGGGGACTCTCCAAAGGTCGAACCCTGGGAAAAGAAAAACCTGTTATCCTCCTCTGAATGCAAACATGTTTACCCTGAGGGTGGCAGCATCGGCCTTCCGCGGTGTTCCAGGCTGGTCTGGGATGTATCGCGGTTGGCTGAAATCTCTAGGAATTGGTGTGAGTCATTAAAATGGAACGGATCTGCTTCTCCTTCCCGTTTGGTACTTGGCTTCTGTTTTATGAGAAACATTAGTATAGACGTTAACTTAAGCAAGCCAAAGGAAACGCAGGATAAGCATTGCTCAAAATTTCATTTAGCCTTGGGGTGTGCTTGTCAAAGGGCTGAGTCAGAGTATTAATCCATTCCTTCTCTTTCCTTCTCTTCCTCCCCCTCTTCACCCTCTTCTTTCCCCTTCTCTTCCTCTCTTCTCTCGTTTCTTACTTTTCTTCTTCTCCCATCATCCTAGACAGCCACCATTTAAGCCCCCACATTTTTAAAAGGGCTTGGCCGGAGACTGGTTTAACCTGAGCTTTGAAAAGCCTTTGGTATCCCTCGGCTGTGGGTACTTCAATTTCCCAATGAAACCTCAGCCTTCTGAGCCTGCCTCGGAGGATCATTTCCTATGTTCAATGAGACTTCGCCTCAGACACGTGCATTCCAAGAGGCTCAGACATGGCTGAACAGCAGCCTTAGTGACAGCTAGTTGTGTGACAGGAGGTAGCCACCAAGCTTTGTGCTATTTGGGAAATACTTTAAGGCCACCCAGCAAGACCGGAGGCACTTTCATAGATAGGTTCCCTTTTGAGGTTTTGAAAACAAAAACTGTGTATTTATTGTGGTCATGGATACAATTTTTTCATATATGCTCTTATTTTGTTACTTTTTAAAAATTTTATTTATTGATTATGCATACAGCGCTCCTCCTGCATGTATTCCTGCAGGCCAGAAGAGGGCACCAGATCTCATTATAGATGGTTAAGAGCCACACATGTGGTTCCTGGGACTTGAACTCAGGACCTCTGGAAGAGCAGTCAGTGCTCTTAATCTCTGAGCCAACTCTCCAGCCCCCATTTTGTTACTTTTTAAAAATATTTCATTCTATCTATTCATTGTACTTGGTACTGGGTTATGTAAGGATGTTTTCATAGTATATATTATTCGCTAAATATACTGTTCTTTTCATGTGTTCTCACTAGTATCTTCTGCATTATGTTTTTTCACTCTTCCGTTTATAGGTTATATACTCTATTTTTTAAATTTTTCTAATATTTAATTTTTGTGTGCAATCTAATGAAACTGTAAGAAAAAAATATTGATCCTTCTCACAAACAGGCAGGGAGTCTTAAAATACTATATCCACAATCACACCCTGTTAGATATAAATGCTAAAATTCAGGATTGTGAACCCATCCATTTAGGCTTTTTTATAGTTAACAGATAAAAATAAGCAGTGTCTGTGTATCTCATGCTTAGCTACTCTGCTCTTTACCTGATAGCCTTTGGGATATTGTTTCTTGAAATTTTTGGTTATCTTTGTATAAGCTCACATTGGATTGTCTTCAGACACTTGATCAAAACTGTTTCCAGAAACGATACATGCGTGTCCTCGGTGTTTCTCTCTAAATATCACTTTTAATTCTAGATTTAAAATTTCTCTGATGGAGAGGAAAACGTTAATTGGAATTCCACATTCCTAAAAGAACAGGCCCAGGATTACAGGTTTTTAGGAAGAAATTGTTATTATTTTCATTTTTCCCCTTTGACAGTTTTTTGTTTTTTATTTGTTTTTTTTTTTTATCTTTTACCACATGCAGATTTTTCTGAACTTGGCCTTTTGATGACAAAGTGACATTTGAAGGTGACCTGACTCTATGTAGAGAGTCTTAGGCCTCCCCTACTTTGTGTATCCCTGTGGCCTACCAGGGTGTTAGACTTAACAGGTCTCCACATGTCCAAGCATGTGTGTACACCTGCATTTACACGTATATCTGTGCCACAACATCAGAAAAACAAAGCAAAGATGGCAAGACACATTGAAGTTCAAGAAGACTAAACAAGAAGAATTCCCTAACAGAGAGGACCAACACCCTTTCTCTGAAACAGGGAGACCAAGAAATGACATATATGTCAAGGGTTCCAAAGTTTGTGTCCCAGACTGTAATGCAGATTTACTTGCCTTGATGAGTTGAAGGGGTGAGAAAAAGTACAGCAGTGACCAGCAAAGCCTGGGGGTCCAGTGTTAACGGGCCTTTCCTCTGCCCTTCACAAGCCAATCACCACCTCTGCCTTTAAGGGCTAATTGGCACTCACCTATGTCTTCTGGGAAAATCAATTATTGTGAGTGGCTCTCTACGGATTTAACAGCAGCTACCTAAGGACTGTTACCACTTTCTCTATTTCAGTTTTTATAGGGTCCCAAGTTGTATTGGAAATTACGAGGTGAGTCACACTTTATTGTGATTGCTATAACACTGGCTGTGCTCCATGAGGCCAAAGTCTGATTTTAAATGGATCATTTAAGTTGGACAATCAAATCTTGTTGGACTTTCAGAAAAAGCAAATAAAAGCCAACTCAGGAGAAATTCGTTCTTAAAATGAATTACTCTCAAATTTCTCTGCCTCAAACTCAGCAATATGTAAGAACATTCACCATATCTAATGAAAATGTGACCTAACTGGAGAACTTGCCACTCAAGTGGCATGTTAAGATTGAAAACTACATTGTATCTTAAAGGGGAATCACAAAGTAATCTCCCGTGTGTGTTCCAGTATCATGGACATTGAGAAATGGCTGTGTTGCCTCAGTCGTCGGTAGTGCTGGAATTTAGATGGGATGTGTGTGACCATGGGCCTGGTTTAGAGATGGTGGGCAACCAGAGATAATGTCTGGCCAATGGTGTCAAGAATTCAGTTGGATCCAGCCATGGCACAGGCCATGCAGATTAGGGCAGACAGAATATGTGATCTCAACCATCGATGGGCCTCTGGATGTGCACAGGTTCTTGAGGAAACCAAGTACATCCTACAAAGGGCTCTGAGTTCTCAGGAGACATGTGTAATTGCATTTAAACAGAGACAGAAAGAAATGTCTTTTACTTAGCACACAAAACAAATATAGTCAAATTAAAGTGATAATTAATTAAAAACAGTGAGTGATTGTTTAGCATAAACATATGTCATGTGATATTTGGTGCATTTTATATTATAAAAACAATCTTCATCTGTAATTAAAACTTTAACTGGCATTCTGTAGTTTCTTTTGCCAATTCTGGTGCCTTAAAGTACACTGTTTTTGGTTTTGTTTTTTGGCTTTTTGGGTTTTTTTGTTTTTGTTTTTTTGTTTTTTGATGAGGAAAGAGTTTATTTCATATTATATCTTGCAGTACATTATGAATGGTAGTCAGGAAATCAAACATGAATTTGGAGGCAGGCACTGAAAAAGAGGTCATGAAGGAATAAAATTACTATCTTGTGCAGACTGATTTCTTATTTCAGCTGTTCAGGGACGGCACTTGGCAATAGGAAATCATCAGTCAAGAAAATACCCAATGCTTGTTGGCCTACTAGACTATCTGATGGAGACATTTTCTTAACTGAAGTTTCCTTTTTCAGTTTGACTCCTGTTAGACTATATTTGATAAAATAAAAAAATAAAAAAAAGAAAGAAGGAAGGAAGAAGGAAAGAAGAAGGAAGGAAGGAAGGAAGGAAGGAAGGAAGGAAGGAAGGAAGGAAGGAAGGAAGGAAAGATTTTCTCAAAGAACCAGCTTCTGGTTTTGTTGATTCTTTGTATTGTTATCTTTGTTTCTACCTGGATGATTTCAGTCCTGAGTTTGATTATTTCCTGCTGTCTACTCCTCTTGGTGTATTTGCTTCTTTTTGTACTAGAGCTTTCAGGTGTGTTGTTAAGTTGCTAGTGTATGCTCTCTCCAGTTTCTTTTTGGAGGCACTCAGAGCTATAAGTTTTCCCTTAGTACTGCTTTCACTGTGTCCCATAAGTTTCAGTATGTTGTGGCTTCATTTTCATTAAATTCTAAAAAGTCTTTACTTTCTTTATTTCTTCCTTGACGAAGTTATCATTGAATGCGGCATTGTTCACTTTCCACGTGTATGTGGGCTTTCTGTTGTTTTTGTTATTATTGAAGACCAGCCTTAGTCCGTGATGACCTGATAGGATGCATGGGATTATTTCAATCTTCTTGTATCTGTTGAGGCCTGTTCTGTGACCAATTATATGGTCAATTTTGGAAAAGGTACCGTGAGGTGCTGAGAAAAAGGTATATTCTTTTGTTTTAGGATGAAATGTTCTATAGATATCTGTTAAAATTAATTTGGTCCATCACTTCTGTTAGTTTTACTGTGTCTCTGTTTAGTTTCTGTTTCCATGATCTGTCCATTGATCAGAGTGGGGTGTTGAAGTCTCCCACTATTATTGTGTGCTGTGCAATGTGTGCTTTGAGCTTCAGTAAAGCTTCTTTTATGAATGTGGTGACCTGGCATTTGGAGCATAGATGTTCAGAATTGAGAATTCTTTTTTGGTAGATTTTTCCTTTGATGAGTATGAAGTGCTCTTCCTTATGTTTTTTGATAATTTTTGGTTGAAAATCGATTTTATTTGATATTAGAATGGCTACTCCAGCTTGTTTCTTGGGACTGTTTGCTTGGAAAATTGTTTTCCAGCCCTTTACTCTGAGGTAGTGTCTGTCTTTGACACTGAGATGCATTTCCTGTATGCAGCAAAAATGCTGGGTTCTGTTTACGTATCCAGTCTGTTAGTCTATGTCTTTTTATTGGGGAATTGAATCCATTGATATTAAGAGATATTAAGGAATAGGCACTGTTGATTCCTTTTATTTTTGTTATTAGAGGTGGAAGTATGTTTGTGTGGCTATCTTCTTTTCGGTTTGTTGAAAGAAGAGTACTTTCTTGCTTTTTCTGGGGTATAGTTTCCCTCCTTGTATTGGAGTTTTCTGACTATTATCCCTTGTAGGGCTGGATTTGTGCAAAAATATTGTGTAAATTTGGTTTTGTCATAGAATATCTTGGTTTCTCTTTCTATGGTAATTGAGAGTTTTGCTAGGTATAATAGCCTGGGCTGGCATTTGTGTTCTCTTAAGGTCTGTATGACACCTTCCCAGGATCTTCTAGCTTTCATAGTCTCTCCTGAGAAGTCTGGTGTAATTCTGATAGGTCTGCCTTTATATGTGACTTGACTTTTTTCCCTTACTGCTTTTAATATTCTTTCTTTGTTTTGTGCATTTGGTGTTTTGACTATTACATGATGGGAGGAATTTCTTTTCTAGTCCAGTCTGTTTGGAGTTCTATAGACTTCATGTATGTTGGTAAGTTTTCTTCTATAATTTTGTTGAAGATATTTACTGGCCCTCTGAGTTGGGAATCTTCACTCTCTTCTATACCCATTATCCTTAGGTTTGGTTTTTTTTTTTTCATTGTGTCTTGAATTTCCTGGATGTTTTGGGTTAGAAGCTTTTTGCATTTTGCATCTCCTTTGACTGTTATGTCAATGTTTTCTATGGTATCTTCTGCGTCTGAGATTCTCTCTTTTATCTCTTGTATTCTGTTGGTGATGCTTTCATCTATGACTCCTGATCTCTTTCCTAGGTTTTCTATTTCCAGGGTTGTCTCCCTTTGTGATTTCTTTATTTATTCTATTTCCATTTTTTGGTTTTGTTCAATTCTTTCACCTGTTTGGTAGTGTTTTCCTGTAATTCTTTAAGGGATTGTTGTGTTTACTCTTTAAGGGCTTCTACCTGTTTACCTGTGTCCTCCAGTATTTCTTTAAGGGAGTTACTTATGTCCTTCTTAACGTCCTCTATCATCATCATGAGATGTGACTTTAAATCAGAGTCTTGCTTTTCTGGTGTGTTGGGGTATCCATGGCTCGCTGTGGTGGGAGAACTGGGTTCTGATGATGCCAAAGTAGCCTTGGTTTCTGTTGCTTATGTTCCTGCCCTTGCCTCTTGCCATCTGGTTATCTCTGGTGTTAGCTGGTCTTGCTGTCTCTGACTGTGGCTTGTCCCTCCTCCAAACCTGTGTGTCAGCCTCCTGGAATACCAGTTCTCTCCAGGATGAATTTGGGTATGGAGAGCTGTGGCACAGGGTCAGCTGTGGGCACAGACAGAAATCTGAAGGATCCTGTCCCTGGCTGTTCCTTGGTTTCTGTGCCCTGATGATCCTGGGCTGGTCCCTCTTGGGCCAGGAATTTGAGCAGAAGTGGTGGTGTTACCTGTGCTCACGGGTATACCAGCACTCCTGGGAGACCATTTCTCTCTTAGTGGTATTTGAGTATGGAGCATTGTGGCATAGGATCAGCTCTGGGCGCAGAGCTGTTTTGTTAAGTGAAGCAAAACAAATTGTCAGCCAATCCTTATGCTTGGAATGATTCTATTTAGTAAAGAAATTTCTGTGCATAAAGATGCTTACGTAAATAGATATGCACAACCTTGGGTGTTTTGCCTGCATGTTTGTCTGTGTACCATATGCATGCTTGGTGCCTGTGGATCCACTGGGACTGGAGTGTCATGTGAGAACTGAACACCAGCTTTCTGGAAGAGCAGCCAGTGGTCTTAATCACTGATCCATCTCTCTAGATACTCCCCCATCCACAGATTTTTTTCTTTTTTAGTGGAAAATATATGTATACAAACCAGTTCCCACTTGTATACTTTCAGGCTACTTCTACGTCTGATATTTTGTATGAAAAGAAGCTTACAGAAAGTAATGAATGTAATATGAACAGAAATTGACAAATAGGACCTATGAAACCTAAAACCTTCTGTACAACAATAAAGCAGTTGAAGAGACAGCCTAGAGAGAGGAAGAAAAAAATCTTTGCTAGCTGTATATCTGATAAGGAATTAATTTCTAGAATATACAAAGAACTAAAACAGAAAACTGAATAATGAATAAAATAGCTAATGAAATGTCAGAGCACTCTCAAAAGGTGGACTATAAAAGGCCAATGAGTATATGGAAAAATGTCTAGCCTCACTAGCCATCAGAGAAATGCAAATTGAAACTACATTAAAACTCAATTTTACCCTAACCAAAATGGTATCCATCAAGAAAACAAATAACAACAAATGGTGGTGAGGATATGCATAAGAGATTCCCTTATACACTTCTCGTGGAAATGAACCCGGTTCAACCACTATGGAACTCACTATAGAGGTTTCTCAGAACACTAAAAGTAGTTCTTCTACATGACCCAGCTGCACAACCCCTGGGCATTTATCTTAAGGATTCCAAATATCACAGAGATACTCACATCGGTAACTTCACAATAGCTAAATTATGGAACTAACCCAGCTGCCTAACAATAGAGGAATAGACCAAAAGAAGTATTTCACACAGTGGAATTTTAAGTGTCCATAAAAAGCAGACAAGCTGGAGATAATCATGTTAGGTGAATTAAGTCAGTCTCCTAAAGACAAATACCCATTTTCTCTCATTTGTGGTTTCTAGATTATATATGTATGTGTTCATTTTTTTAAATTGCTTTTAAGATTTATTTACTTTTAGTTTATGGATATAAGTCTTTTTCCTGCAAGCATGTCTGTGTACCTTATATATTCAAATATACTCAGAGGTCAGGAGGGGGCATCGGATCTCCTGGAACTAACGTTATAGACTATTGTGAGCCATCACATAGGTGCTGGAAACTGAATTAAAGTCTTCTGAAAAAGCAACAGTGCTTTAAACTGCTGAGCCATCTCTCCAACCCTGATACATAAAATTATGTATGTTTATATGACATAAAAGTAGAACTAAACTTATCTAGGGATACAAAGGGACTAATGAAAAGTGGGGAGAGAACCTGGGTTAGAGGATGTGGAAGTTTGAAAAACAATGGCCCCATAGGCTTATATATTTGCAAACTCAGTCACCAGAGCTTGACACTATTTGAAAGGATTAGAAGGATTAGGAGGATGTTGTCTTGTTGGAGGCAGGATGGGCTTTGAGGTTTCAAAAGCCCAAACCATCCCCAAAATACCTCTCTCTCTCTCTCTCTCTCTCTCTCTCTCTCTCTCTCTCTCTCTCTCTCTCTCCTCTCTGCCCCCTGATCAGGTTATAGTTCTTAGCTACTGCTCCAGCACCATGTGGGCCACCATGCTTCCCTCCATGATGATAATGTACTAAACCTCGGAAACTACAAGCAAGGCCCCTATTAAATGCTTTCTTTTATAATAGTTTCTTGGTCACTGTGTCTCTTCCCAGTAATAGAAGAGTGACTAAGACATAGCATATAGACAGGAACTATGCTCAACATATAATATATGCTTGTACAAACCTTTAAAATGAATTCATTAAAAGTGAAAATATGTGAGCAGTGGGTTCTAGAGAGAGCATGGGGGTTTCCACTCATGCGGGTCATGTTCCACTTATGCCAATTTGATTCCTTCTTGTTTAGTTTGTACCAGCTACCGAGCAAAAGGGAAGCCTTGGGAGCCCACTAAAGGCAGAAACTTCTAGGTAAGGCATTGGGTTGGTGGTTCACTAACACAGCCCAGGGTTATATTGTAGCCTGGGCTATGAGTCAGTTTGTACCATGCTAATCAACAGAGTCCCAAGAAGCAAATGTTTTCAGATGAGTCCGAAAACTTGGTCACTGAGTCTATTTTTAAAAGTCTGTGGTCCACTCCGAAAGAGTTAAATTGTACCCCTCAGATACTGGGCATAAAACCACCCAAGAAAGCTGTACTTAAATCACTGGGTTACTGGCAGTCTTGAATGTTTAGCCCAGTCTCTATGGTGAAACACAGCCATGAATTTAACCCCCAAATGTCTCCATGGTTTCTACGATAGTTATTCCACTTGCTAACACATTTTTATCTTTGACTCTTCCTCCCTTGGTACCTCAAAATAGTCAACCATGCAAACCATTTGTTCCCTCTGATTCTATTTTTAGAGTAGCCTTCTTTTGGGTAGGGCCAATAGAACAGGTGCAAGAGTTGCTGTTCAGTGCATCTGTAGCCAGAAAATAAAACAAAATCTATATATTTGAGAGATGTGGAGATCAGCTCAGAACTGCTCTTAGATGGCTCTTATCAGGTGACCTCAGAGGGTGCCGAGAGGGGGTGTGTTTAGGGATCATCCCAATGACAGTAAAATGAAGAATTTATTCCTGCATTGTCCTGACTTCCCTCACAGAGAATTCAAGTGCTGGTTGAATTCTTAAGGAGTTAGCAGGATCAGACAGAGCGACAGGAACAAACTTAATGTCTTCCTATGTTATATAGTATTTCATGCAGCAGTAAGATTTTAAAGAACTTTTGCATCATCCTGCCAACTACCTGGTGAAGGACATTGTTAGGAAAACAAAGAAGAGAAATAGTTACCAAGACCCTCAGGGATGTCCAAAAATCAAAAAGTTTCTTTCTTCTTTTCTAGTCGGAGGCTGGGAGGATTAAACTTAAATACTAGTTAGACAGTAGGCTTCAGAGGAGGATGTGCTTCCCTTATGCGAATTCAGTAATCCAGCCTCCTAGTAGAAACCATAGTGGTAGCCACAGCAGGCCACCTGTGTCTGTAGAACAAACCCACACGCCCCAGCTTGAGTTTCTAAGGTGAGAATAGAAGGGACGGCCCATCTGGAGTCAGGAAGACAAGTCTTCACTGCGTCTTGCTTTATAAGTGATAGGAACATCTTGTCAAAGTCTATGCTAAGCTAATTTTTAACCTCAGTTTATAATTCTTTAAGCTCACCACATTTTTCTCCATGAGTAACTCAAGTATTGAAAATCTGTTTCATATAATGTGACCTCAAATTATATTAAAATAGTTAGACTCACCATTCAGTGATGTAAGGGCCAGCTTTTCAAATGCTGAACTCACCCACATGCCTCATCGCTGTTGGTGGCATTATGCTGATTGTGATTTTGGTTTGAAGCAGTAAGCTAAAGGCCCTGACTTAAGGTTGTAGTCTTCCCTGAAGTACACGGCAGTACCAGAATGCACAGTTCAAGTTCAGTGCATCTTTCCTGAGTTTATTGCTAACTCCTTTCTTCACACCTTCATCTTGGTGTGTTCTGAGGCTCGGCAGGAATCAACGAAAGCACTGTCAGGGATGTGTTAGTTACTCTGGGTGTGTCAGGCAGAGTGAAAACCCCACTTTCCACTGTCCTCTTCTCCTGAGCCACCATCTTTTCTAGGTTATATCATCCGTTCAGGAATACCTGTAGTAAATATTTTTAGACAATGCTTGTCATGAACTATAAGTAGGGATGACCAGAGGAGAAATTAAAGATAGTTTATTAAGCTGAGAATGGTGGCCCAGGCCTATGATCAGAGCACACAGAAGGCTGAGCAAAGAGGGTCAGGCCTTGGCTACATAGCAAGGTCAGACAACCTGGGCTACACAAAAAGACATTGTGTCAAAACTTAAATAGCATATAAATTTATTGATGTTTATATCCTTCTCCTACTCTGAAAACTACTGTATAGCAGTGTAATAACTACTTATAGTGCTGAAAAACAGTAGTGAGCATTAGAGTTGCTTAAGTAAATCCATAATGGCAGTTTTCATCACTCTTTTAGCCATCTTTGCTAGCTAACACAACATTTCTCATGAAATGTTCACGAAGCAACATCTGGGGTTAAGCAGCTGGAAGTACAGTGCTACTGTAGGGTCATACTGTAGTACAGTACTGTAGTGTACTGAAGGGTCATAGAACATGACCCTTCCCCCACAGGACTCACAAAGCGGCACAGAGACTAGAAGCTGTGATTATTAGTACAAGCAGGATGAAGTGCTGAAGGAGAGATACAAATGACATAGGAGTTATTTCAAAGGACCAATGACCACACCTGGGAGTGGAGGGGCGGTGCCTTGGAGGTATACAAACAAGGTCTTGATAGTGGGGAGAATTTGGTGTGTACAGAGAGAGGGCCTGGCAGGGAGACTCAGAAGCATGGAAGCAGAGAACTGCATGGATGTGGTCAGGTCACGGGAAGGGAGGGATATGGCTCCATCAGCATGAGGGCACATAGATCAAGAGGAGATAACAAGTTAGCTCCTGCTCAGTTACAGGTTATAAGTCCAAACATTATTGCATGAGAAAATTATTTGTGTATCTTCCAAAGAGCCTGATGGGACGATACTATCATTACCTCCAATTCATAAATAAAGAAACACGCATAAAAGTTAATTTATCCTACTTCCTAGTTAAATTCATATAGGAAACATGTTCCTGAATCTTTGGGGTAATTTAGCACTATCTATAAAATCTGTCAAGTCCTCTGATACTAGATATTAACAAGACTATGTCTGCTTTAGTATGTTTGCTGGTAGCCTTGGTCATCTTCAACATTGCAAAGTACACAAAAACACACTTAAATCACATTTGAAAGTCAGATTTGCAAGTCTAGAATAACACATCATATCACATGAGGATATTATATGACTGTATCACTTGCAGGCATAAGCTTCACCATGTCCAAACTGCAATGTTGCAAAATCACATTACTTAACACGGTTGCCCAGACAGTGACTTGTGACTCCCAAACAGATCTGTAAACAGCAAGATCTCTAGAGGGATCCGGTTTAATTGATTCACTTAATTAAATAATATTTTCATTCTCCTTTCCAATAGTTTTGTCAGTATATCTTAAGTGTATAGAGGAAAAAGGTTTCATTTCTTTCCTGTTCATCCATATAATATGCTTTTTGGTCACTTTCATCTCCTCTATTAACCCTTTCTTCTTCTCCATTCCAGTCTTAGTCAATGTTCTATTGCTGTGAAGAGACACAGTGACTATCTCTTATAAAGGAAATCATTTAAATTAAAGTTTTAGAGGTTTAGTCCATTAGTAGCATGGTGGGAAGCATTGCAGCACACAGGTAGACGTGTTGCTAGAGACAAGCTAAGAGTTCTATATCCAGATCTTCAGGCCAGAGGAAGAGACAGCCACTGAGCCAGGCTTGGGCTTTTGAAACCTCAAAACCCACCCATCAGTGTCACACTTTCTCCAACAAGGCTATACCTCCGAATCCTTTCAAATACTGCCACTCCCTAAGTGTTTATATTTATGAACCAATGGGAGCCATTTTCATTCAAACCACCACAATCCCCAATAGATCCCTTTCATGTCTGTCTGTCCTTTATCTCCTCTTACTCCCATGTAAAGCATGTATTACGTGTCTTTGTGTGACTAGCTCATTTCGTTTCCCATGATGATTTCCGTTTCCAGTGTTTAGGCTACTGTGGAAGAGAATCCAGAGTGTTGGATGTTCCTGCCGTGAAACAAATGACTTGGCTCAGGACATGTAGGGAGAAAACAAAATTCCAAAACATGCAGAGCATCAATAGAGAGGGATCAGACACCAGAGGATAAGTTTGGTAACGTTCTTAATAATTTATTTATTTTTATTTTATGTACATTAGTGTTTTGCCTGCACGTATGGCTATATGAAGGTGTTGGATCCCCTGGATCAGGTGTTACAGACAGTGGTGAGCTGCCATGTGAATGCTGGGAATTATGTTAGGCACTGATTGTGACCTCACAGACCCCACGGACTACAAAGAACACCAGGAGTCCAACTCGTATGCAAAAGCAAAGAGTCTTTATTAAAGCTTGAGCGCGGACCCTCCAACCTCTCCAGCACAGTGGAAAGTGTGGAAGGTCCTGAGCTGGTATAAGCCTTGCGCATTTATCATGGTAGCAGGGTGAGGGACTTTCCAGCTTGGCAGTTACATGATTGGTTGACATTTGCTTGGTGCACATCTATTGGCTAGTAATGATTTCAGCTTGGTATGAACAATGGTTGCTAGCTTAATCAATCTACTTTAGACATTAGGTACTTTTCCCTTAAGAACTGATTGGTTGTTGCTAGTGTGGAGTGGCTATTTGCCCATGGCATTTGTGATTGTTACCAGGGTAACATGGCTCCTGGAGCAAGTTGGGGTTTTTCCAGTAACTGAGTTCATTCAGAGGGCAAGTTAATCATAAAATGGAGTTTGAAAACAAAACAGAGTTTGTAATGTCAAGCTGGGCCCTTCAAGTTGAATCTGGGTCTTCTGGAAGAGCAGTTAGTGCTCTTAACCACCCCCATTTGGTTACATTCTTAACAGCTTGCCTGTTCAAATTGGAATTGTTTAAGTTATTGTCTAAACTGACAATGATATGCAGCAAGAAGCAAGTCCATCAACACATAGTTCTCTTGCTGGGCAATGGTGGCGCAAGCCTTTAATCCCAACACTTGGGAGGCAGAGGCAGGTGGATTTCTGAGTTCGAGGCCAGCCTGGTCTACAGAGTGAGTTCCAGGACAGCCAGGGCTACACAGAGAAACCCTGTCTCAAAAAGCCAAAAACCAAAAACAAAAAACAAACAAACAAAAAACACAAAACCACATAGTTCTCCAAGGAAGCCAAGTGATTTTGTGTTGTCTTCCCACTGTTATTAATAATGTGTCATTAATAATAATGAAACATAAGCCCTATGTTATGAGTATTTGTTCCCCACCTCTAACCCATTCATAGTTTTATTCCCAACTTACAAGATGTAGGAGCTGCCCTTTTGGAAGCTGACTAGGTAATGAGGGACTTGGCCTTTATAAACAGGCCCAAGCAAGCCTACTCGTTCCTTCTACCATGTGAAGACAAGGAGAAAATATCACTTCTAGGAAGTAAGAAGTGGCCCTTCCAAATACGGGATCAGCCAGTGGCTTGATCTTAGACATCCCACTTCCAGAGCTGTTAGAAAAACATTTCCGTTATTTACAGAGTCCATCCCATGTAGTTTGATTATGGCAACCTGAAAAGTCCTAAGATAGAAGAGACCGTGCACCTTTCAATACTGTGCAGTTTTAACCTTTATTACAGACGTGTCTAGAAAAACTACTTACTGTGATAAATGAATTGATTTTCATAAAATGAAAGGAATTTCTTTTAGAATGGAAAACACAGGCTCTCTGCTTGTGAAGCTCTCCCACGGATGATCTGAGGGCACAGTCTCTCTGCCCTATCCCTAGTGTGCAACGAAACTGCTTGCTCAAAGGTATTTGTGGAAGGTTATGCTAGTTACTGTCAAATTCATCTCCAGAATGCTGTCCCCAGGCAGGCATTGCATCAGAACACTGCTTCCTGCCTGTTCATCCATCTCTGGTACTCTGCGAATGCTTTTGACTTCTGCCACTGGGAAACATGCTTCCATTCTGCTTAGTCTGTTTTTCTTTACTCTGTGAATTTATGTCACACAAGCTCTGTCCCCATCTCCTCCTATTGCAAAATATTTATTTTGGCTCTCAACACCAACAATCTCCTTCCACTTTTTCTCTTATTAAAAACGGAGATGCCATAAGCTATATGGAGGTCACATCCTGATAAATTTCTTATAAGCTGAAAATAATCTAAGTGGAAAATCTATGCAATGCACTTGACCTACCTAATATCATATAATAGCAATATGAACCCCTCTGGATTATCAGGGTTTTCCTCATGAGCCTGTGGCTAACGGGGAGCTTGGATCCGCCATGCTACTCAGCACTGCTACTGCATATGTGTCAATAGGAAACATCATGCAGTGAGGCGCTGTGTCCTAGGACCCATGTGTAATCCTTATATAGACTTTCATCTTTCTGGAATTTCTCTTCATGTCTTGCCTGTCATGTCCTATCAGAAAACAAGCTAACATGGAAAAGGTTAAAATCTCATGGTGTCCTGCCCCTAGATAAAGAATTACAGGCAACTAATGACTGCTGGGAGCAAAATCAGTTTCTTCCAGGAATGATCCCCTTATTGATTATCGAGTACAAACTTGCTCAGTCATGAAACCACAAACAACAACTATATATATTTCACTTGTGCGTATACTCATGAAAATGCCATAATTTATATCATGACTTATGAGTATAAGAAGAATAGGACAACTTAAATAAAAGTCAGATTCTGAAAGGTTGAAAGGAGGATAAGAGGCAGCAGGTTGGTCAAAGGAGCAGGATGTTCATTCTTAGACATGAAGACATTAGTGGGATAGGTGCAGAGCCTGAAGACTGCCAGGAGGCCTGTCTCACAATGCTAGGTCAGGCATGACAGCTGCTGGGATCTGGGTTTGAAGCAGGCCTTTCCACCAACATAACAACAAAGCCTAGCTGGGTGGAGAGCCAGAATCCATCCACTGGAGGCAGTGGAAATCAGGACCATGTACTCAGCTCACTTTCTCAGTCTTACACAGCTCAGGGTCCCTGCTCAGAGGATGGCCCTGCATTCCCTCTGTCTAAAACTTTAAGCCTGCTCACATGTCATTTTTTTTCTGACAAAAAAATTAAAACATTGTCAATATAAATTCAGCTTCACTCAGTTCCTTGGAACATGGCAGAAGAAAATCTGATTCTCGGCTAAAACATTACCTGAATGGCTTCCAGCCCTGTTTCTTTTGTAGTTCTTGTTCCCCAGCGAACTCTCCTGTGCTGAGCCTCTGTCTGGCTGTCTCTCTTGGCATTCTTGTCTTCCAAGCCACCAGAATAGCAGGCTGAGCTCTGCTTACAGCAGCAAGAAGCTCTCCTAGCCCAAAGTTCCAAATGCTTTCATGCTCTCCAAAGGCTTAAAATCCATGTGGTTAAGTTTATCAGAGTGATGGTCCCACATATCAGTACCGACTTCTACCTTGGTGTCTTGTCCTGTCGCTTTGACAAATGTTCTAACAATATCAACTGAAGGGTGAAGGGGTTTATTTTAACTCACAGCTCAAAGTACAACCCTTCATGTAGGAAAATCAAGGCAGAAAGAGCCAAGCAGCTGGTTACAGAGAATCTACAGTTAGGAGAGACGGGGTTGAATGTACGCTGCTGCTCAACTCACTGTCTTCTTTCTGCACCATCTTGAGCCCCTGCCCAGGAAATGATTCTGCCACAATTAAGATAGGTCTTTGCACATTAATCAACACGATCAAGATAATTCCCCACAGGCATGCCCAGAGGCCCGTCTTCCAGGTGAATGTTGATTAGGTCACGTTGACAACATCATCATAGAGGTGATGCTATTAATCCAGAAAGGTACGCAGGGAAGACCTGTGCATTTCAGTGTTGGAATCTGTCATAGTTTGGTATTTTGCTTACCCATTCCTTTAGTAAACTGTCATTGTCAATGCACAGTGGACATTCAAAGAAACGTGAAAGGCAACTTAAAGATTAACCAAGGTTTGAACATGTACTCCTAAAAACATCCCTTCAGGATCCCTTATCTCAAACTGATCTACTACTAACAATAAACTACTCTGAGGAGGTAGCTCAGTGGGTACAGTCCTTGCTATGCAAAGGTACAGACCTGGAGTTTGATGCTCACAGCCTATATAAAAGCTAGTGCTACAGTACACATCTGTAATTCCAGTGCTCCTGTGGTGAGATGGGCAGTGGAGACAGGAGCATGGCAGCCAGTCTGATGTGCACAGCAGCGAATCCTGGGCGGTAAGAGGTGACACCCAAGGTTGCTCTCAGTGACTTCCACATGCGTGCTGTAGCATATGCATAGCTACAGTCATGTACATGAGCAAACGGACACATGTGCACACACACAAAAATGATCAAGCTGCTCTGTAAGTTACCACTATGATTAAAGTCATTGAAATTGTCTGACACTTCTATAGAGGAAGAAAAAACACCTGGCTCCTGTACGTCTCTTACTCTACCGACAGATTTGATCAGGGCCAGGTTTATATATATTTAAGTCCAACATCTGGGTCAGAGTAAAGAACTGGTTTAAAATCAAACTGCCAGGGAGGATGATAATTCACTCTTATTTAAAGAACAAGAGATTTACTGAAGCTTTATGTACACTTTAAAAAGATGAAAACAAATGTGTCACTTGTTCTTGCACCCAGTTGTTCTTTAGTTGAGGCAACAAACATTTAGACTGACAATACATTGTGTATAAGGCTGGTATGGAAAACAACAAATGAAACAGACTGTTCTAGAAACCAAGACACTGTATATGGGAGTGTACATAATTACACACACTAATAGTACAAATTATATTGTCATTCTACTTTTCTACCATTCTGTTAAGTCAAAATCCTGCCACCCATTATTCTTGCTGTGTTTATTTAATCAGCCTTCCCTAGGTGACAATGTCCTTCTTGCTCCTCCACCTCTGCCTATCACATACACACCCTTGCCTCACTCACATTTGCACATTCCATGCCAGGCCCCGCTGGTAGGCAGATGCCATCTTTTCTGCCTGCTTCCAGTGAGCTGCTAGAGAATGACACTCTCCCAAAGCACCATGCTTGGATGAAAAGTCTGATCCAGCTGCTCACCCACCCGGGTACCTCCTTGTTCCAGCTGAGCTCTGATTCTCTAGCTCATGCCAACCCAGTATAGACACAGCCCTTACTCTGCTTGAGTATGAACCCTGAAAAGAGTCACTGTTCCATGTGAATCATGTCTTCACTGGGCTTTGAACCTGCAAGCCTGTCAACATTGTCAAATAGGCAATAAGAGCACAGGACAAAGGTGAGCAAGTTGTGTATGTATTAGTTAAGGTTGCAGGGGGAGTGGTGCTATAGTGATGCAGAACAGTAGGTCTTCCTGGCACACGAACTCTTTAACATTCATTCTCTAGTGGCTGGATCACATTTGAACTAGCCGCAGTGATTACTGGCAGCCAGTGCACGTGCCAAAGGAAGCTTTTTGTTCCCAAAATTTTCCACCAAAACTAAGCCAATATTCAAGGCTTTCTGTGGCTATTCTTCAAAACCTTTCTCTGGTGTCAAGCTGACCTGTTAGCTGACTTCAGCGAGCCCTTTAAGTCTTTGTTTCATCTTGTTTCTATACATTCAGATCTTGAATTATCTTCCTAATAATTTGGAATTTGACCCAGAGATCAACAATGACATCTTAGGACAATGGCTAGACTCTTACCTGCTGATCTTCAAGGGCAAGACATGCTCTGTGAACACATACATAGAACAGTAATGTGCACAGCCCAGGAGAATGAACAGAGAACGCAGGGTGCATGAGACATCCACACATTTGGCTCTTTAGTACACGTCTCTGCCTGAATCTCTGGGTGCCCAGATTGGCGCTCATTTGTACATCTGAACTTGATTCTGGAAGGAGGAGAAAATTACTTCTGTTTGGAAGCTGGGAAGTGATGATTACGACCGAACTAAAACTTAAGTTCACTGTAGGTTTAGTATAATCTAGACATCAAACCTAATTCTGGTGGTTTACATTGGAGAACTAATCACTGCCTCTGGGCTGAGCTGGACACTGTGAACCAGATGTATTTGTCCATAAGAATGTTTAAGAAGTGCGTGGAAATGTTGCCAGCAGGCGTGCATTCCTGAGCCTCCTGAAGTGCCTTCCTTTACCTCTTAGAGGAGCCACCATGCCCTTCCTAGACACAGGGGACTCTCTAGTGTAGAACCAACCCACAGGTTTGGATTTGCTAACTCCATGTCTGATATTGCAGACTAATCAAATATACACACAATTGTGTGTGTGTGTGTGTGTTTATTTATTAGCATAGAACGTTTCAACAATCCCTGTTTTTTTAAGGGTTTTCATTAGCTTAGGGAAATAATTTAGGATCTAAATGTATAAAAACAAGGCAAAACAGACTTCAAGGGCCTGCTGAAGCCATAATGTCTTATTAACAGGTCAGCTTGACACCAGAGAAATTTTTTTGAAGAATAGCCACAGAAAACTTTGAGTATTGGCTTAGTTTTGGTGGAAAGTTTTGGGAGCAAAAAGCTTCCTTTGGCACGTGCACTGGCTGCCGGTAATCACTGTGGCTAGTTCTTCTCAGGGGAAGTGTCCACCTTTCACCATGCATTCCTTCTAACCAGTAAGTCAGTAGTCTCAGAGCCTGGCCAGTCCATGCTCTTTATAGGAAGGCAACAGACTGAGCCGTGAGATCTGCACCCGTGATGGTCAGGGGATGCTGGGCTGTTTACTTTGCAGCCACAGCCTCGATTTCCTCATCCCAGAGTGAAAAGACAGGAGCTCAGCATCAGTCAACTGCCACATGTTACACTCTGATTTCCTTTTTTACAATATGTGTAAAAGAAGGTGGCAGAGATGGGGTAATGCCTACTTCACTCATTCACTAATTAGGTGAGGAATGACTGTGTGCTGGGGATACAGACATGGAGAGGCAGGGCCACATCCTCTGTGAGAGGGGGCAGACAGTAAACAAATGGGTGTCAGATCAATGCTGTATAGGGACAGAGCACGTTAATGCGTGGAACAGTGGTTGGGTAGAAACCATGGAAATGAGGTAGATGACCTCTCAGCCATGACCTCAGTGGGGGGGGGGGCTCTACCTCCAAAGCTCACCCCAATTTGCCTCTGTTCTCCAATGCAGTCATCAAATTGTCTCACGCCCCATGCCACTTCTCTGGGTAACAACCTTACAGCAGCAAAGCTGAAGTGTGCTTGTGTCCAAACAGCAAAAGCTTTGTCAGACTGAAATGCCCTTAGTCATCCTTTGTGTACATTTTAGCTCGTTTCCACTTGAGTGTGGGTGGAGGCTCAAGCTCACGTCCTAAGTGTATCCCTCAGCCCTCCGTACACTTGCAGCCATCCTAGATAGTCTCCGACTTTTTATAGCTTGTGTGACTTGCAGGTGTTTCTGACAATGCCAGACCTCACACTCTCCCAAACTCCCCTACAATTGCTTTTATGCCAGAGTGCCCTGTTATCAGGTAAACTCTGTTCCCTATTGCAATGTATTGTTCTTAGAAGACAGAAACAAACACTGTCTCATGCTATGTCCACAATTGGAGTTGTTCATAGGATCGGTGGAGAAGTAGATCCCAGCTCCTAACTCCCGTACCTTAGCCTCATCTTAGTCATTATAGAATGAGAGCCAGGGCCTGGAGAGATGGCTCCATGGTTAAGAGAGAGCACTTGCTCCTCTTCCAGAGGATCTGTGTTCAGTTCCAGCACCCATTTCCAGCAGCTCACAGTTACCTGTAATGACAGATCCAGAGGATTCAAAGCCATCTTCTGGCCACTGAGGATACCCACATACACACCATATACACTCATATAGGTACAAACACATACATTAAGATAAATGTTTGTCGCCGGGCGGTGGTGGCACACACCTTTAATCCCAGCACTTGGGAGGCATAGGCAGGCGGATTTCTGAGTTCCAGGACAGCCAGGACTACACAGAGAAACCCTGTCTCGAAAAAACCAAAAACCAAAAACAAAACAAACAAACAAGCAAACAAAAGATAAATGTTTTTCTTTTTACTTAAAAAAAAGGGGGGCAGGTACAAGGGAAGATAGTCTCCTTGCCCCAAGCTTTGAACAAGAAGAAAGCATTGCTTTTCTTTTCCTGTTTCAATAGATCAATCCAGGCTGAACAGGAAAGTTAGGAGTGGTGATGAGGCTGAGAGGGAACAGTAGAGAACTATCCTACACACTTACCTGAGTGTGTGTCCCCACCAGGACTGATTATCTTTTTAATAGCTCTCCCAAGAGAAACCGAGCATTAGGCAAGAGGGTGCCAGGAGTGAGACATTGCTGCTATTCCCTGGGAGTCAGATCTCTTGCTCAGCACACTCCCTGTTTATTTTTTATTTCTAAATTCAAATGTCAGCTTATCCAGAAGTCTTTGTCCTCTGGATCTTAGGCTCAGAGTAATGGTATCCTCTCCATTAAGTGGGGAAAAGAGGGGGTGCTGAGGGGCAGACCACTGAAAAGCACCTTGTAGGTGTTCACTCTCCTCCAGATAATCAGTGCTCAGTCATCTCAAAATATAGACATATTAGAAAATCAAATTAGCATAAATTTTGGGATACTGGGTTTCTCCTAGAAAGAGGGAAGGAGTAACAGGAGAAAGTTATTAATACTTTATTTAGCTAGTGGTTCAAATCTCCCTACCAATCCCAGTGGTTTGTATGGGGAATGAATAAGCTGGGTTTGCTGTTAATTTTTTTTTCTTTTGTCAAGAAACTAAAATTAGCTTTAGCAAGATAGAACAGTTGTAGCTTTTAAATCTTTTCTAAGTGAGGTGCTGAGGATTTCCTTTGTGAAGAATGAAGGCAGGTTAAAGCTTCCTGTGAGCTCTTCATGCCCAGCTTTCAGGATAACAGTAGCCACAAGTTATCTGTATTGATTTCAAAGAGCAGAAAAGCCTGGTTATTAGCAAGTGGTATTTTTTCAAAAACTGAACCACCCAACCACCCCTTTATCACATGCCCACAGCTTTAGGCAAGTGCCAATTTGTGCTGATGTATTTATTGGTTTGGGTTTTCTGTCTGTCTCTTTTATATCATGTCACTACTACCATGTTGACACTCCATTCCTCTAAATCTAGCCATACTTATCATATGCTTCCTTAAAGCAGGTTAGATGTTGCTCACGTTGTTTTGACAGGGAGTCACACCATGCTCAGTGTATAAAGATTGCATGTGTACATATGTTGAAGATTTACATGGTTCATGTGGTGGTTTGAATATACTTGGCCCAGGGAGTGGAACTATTTAGAGGTGTGGCCTTGTTGGAGGAAGTGTGTTGCTGTGAGCGTGTGCGTTAAGACCCTTATCCTAGCTGCCTGGAAGTTAGTCTTCTCCTGTCTGCCTTTAGCTGAAGATGTAGAACTCTCTGCTCCTCCAGTCCTATATCTACCTGAACGATGCCATGCTCCCACCTTGATGATAATGGACTGAATCTCTGAACCTGTAAGTCAGCCCCAAATAAATGTTATCCTCTAGAAGAGTTGCCTTGGTCATGGTGTCTGTTCACAACAGTAAAACCCTAACGACAACAGTTTGTATTTACATGAACTAGTTCTGTGTGCAGGTGCAAACACAGATTTAAAAATAAATCATGGAAAAGGATGGATTTGGACCTTTAAATTAATTTTGCACTATTTACCTCATGTAATTACCTATATAAAAAGACAAATTTTAGTTTAGTTTTTTACAGCTCATATTTCTCTCACATACCTTTCTGAGATTTTAAAAGCAGTCATTAATGTTTGGATAACAGAGCAAGATTCAGGTAGCAGCATGAGACATCCAGGAGAAATCTCAAAGTTGCACTATCTATGATGCCTACCAAAGAAAGATTTTGTTGTTGTTTTAACAAAAAAAATTTATAATTTATTTTTTTTTCAAATCGTAATTTTTACTCATTCACACAAGGGTTATAAGCACAAAAAGGCACGACGTGGGGAAGGGGATGACACTGGAGTGTGGGTGTTCAGGGGGAATACAGATATCTTTCAGAACAGGGTATCAGTTGGGTGAAGGTTGAGGGGACAGGTGGCTATGACTCTGCCTATGATTCACTTGTCCTTATCTAAGTTGGTATTGTCTGCCAAGGCTACCTGTTTACAAGGTCTATGACTACTCGGGCTGGTAAATTTCCACAAAAGCTGCCTGTTTACAATAGCTGATAACCATCTGTTTCAGTGTTTATCCACAGAGTTTAACCCAAGATTTGGTGTTAGTATACATGTATGACAGGCCTATTGCTGCTGATTTTAGGCCTATGGCTGATAATCAGTGTACAAGAAGGGCTGCCCCTGATATCTCCTCCCTTCTCTAAGTATAGAAGGGCTGTGGCAATTCTAATCTTGCGAAGTCGAAGATAGAGACCTGACCTCCAATGATTGAAGGGGACCTTGTAGTGGCTCCAGTCCCCCTGTCGTTGTTCAATGAGGCATGAGGGCCATACCCATCCTGATGTCTTTTTCCTGGAGAGGTGATACTTTTGACATCAACCCCTATGCAGTCAGGCTTGTCCCTCAGGGAACCCAGAGATACTATCTATGATGCCTACCAAAGATTTGGTTGTTGTTTTAACAAAAAAAAATTTTTTTTAAATTTCATTGTTCGTTTTTGAGACAAGATCTCACTATGTAGAACAGGCTGGCCTAGAACTTGCCCATCCTCTTGTCTCAGCCTTCCATGGTGCTGACATTACAGGAGAATTCAGGGACGAGGTGGGGGGGGGGCTGGAATCAAGTAGACTCACCTTGATAGACCCTGGTGAAGGAAGTACAGGATCTAACTAGATGGAAAGGTTGAAGTTATGTTTAAATTCTTTAGCTTATTTAGTTCAGTTGTTGTTACAAAGCATAATTAACTGATTTTATCCTTCATTACTTTACTTATTTGTTTTAGAGAGAGAGAGAGTGAGAGAGAGAACATGTGTGTGAACACATATAAGTTTGCCATGGTACACACATGGAGGTCAGAAGAGAACCTGTCAGTTCTTTACTTCCACTGTATGGGAGTGGGGTTCAAACTCTGGTCATTAGGATTGGTGACAAGCACCTTACCTATAGAGCCATCTTACAGGCCCTGGTTTTTATTTTTGGAAGAATAAATGCTTTCAATCTTCAAAATCCTCTTGCTGGAGGTTTATCTGCTTCATAAGGGGCTGTGTGCTTCCAGCTAACACAACTGACAGCTCTGGGTCTGATCCCCTTCTGCTGTGGGCCTGGCTTGCTAGCATTCTGAATGTCCAATTATAGTTGAGGGTAATGGAGTGCTCTCTCTCCTCACACCACACATAGCTGCTGACCTCACTGCTCACTCAGCCATTCCGTTTTGGGCCTTGGAACGGCTCTCACGGTTCTGGTGACACACAGGTGGCATCGCTGAATCAACCATGACCCATATAATTCAGGTTTCCAAAATGTAATTTCCATGCAGCTCCCGTTACACAAATATGAATATGGTTTGTGTATGGGTGGGTTAATCTGCTTCATTTTAAATATCATTTCTTACTTCCACAGAATGTGTCTTCCTTCTGCCAGCCCTTCACTCAAAGTTTCCTGCCCCAAGTACATAAACTAGGACAGCCCCAATCCAATTCACCTGGTTAGTTCCAAATGGTTAGTTCTCAGACTGAGACACGTCAAGGTCAGCCATGAGTCTGAATGAAAACATAGGACATGGATAAATATATATTTAAAAGGCCAGGTAAGGCTTTGTGCACATATATTAAAGCCTGAGACAGCTGACACCGTATCCTTCAATATTCTTATTTTTAAAACTTACCTTTGACCTCTTACTGGGCCTAGAGCTGTACATATCTGTGCTAGGTTTCATTCTTTGAAAGTATGGGCCCAACAAGGTCCTATCTCTGAGCAGGAAATGTCAAGATCCTGAGCCACTCCGACCATAACTTTAGGAGCCCTGCAGACTACAGGCTAGCATGTCCCATTGACACTTTGAATCTCAGCTTCATGGGGTGGCTGTTGGAGTGACCTGACCTTTTCCATCTCTAAGTTTGTTAATCCGGGCCTTCTCTATCTTACTTTTGATTAAAATGTCCAGGGTTTGCCAATCTTGCCGATCTTTTCAAAGAACCAACTTTTTGTTTAATCAGTTTTATGTACTATGTTTTTAGTCTCTATTTCATTAATTTTGCCCCAATCTATGTATTATTTCTTCCTATCTTCTGCTTTGGGGTTTTGGCTGCTTTTGTTTCCCTTAGACCTATCTGTACGTCACCAGGTTATCTGAGACCTTTCCGAGTTTTTAATGGCAGTACTCCAAGCCAAAACTTTCCTCTGAAAACTGCATCTGCTGTATCCAAAGGCTCTGGTTTCGTTTTCACTGGATTCCAGGAACTCTGAAATTTTCTCCCTGACTTTTTTTCAATGACCCAGATCACTCAAAAGTAGTATACTGTTTAATGTCTAAGTATTTGTATCATTTCTACAGTTTTTTCTGCTATTGATTCCTAATTTTATTACACTGAATTGATAATATACAAGAGATGTGTGTGTGCATGCCTGTGTGCATATGTGTATATGCGTGTGCTTGTGTGTGTGCATGTGTCTGCATGTATGTTACATGCATGCATGCGTGTGTGTGTGTGTTAAGACTTGCTTCAGAACCTCACAAGTGGTTTATTATCTTTAAGCAGGAAATGCCAAGAAACTGAACTATTCTGACCATAATTGTAGGAATAGGTAATGTGGGCTGGCTAGAAAAATATGTATGCTTATTTCTGTTAGATGGAATATTCTGTAGGTATCTATTAGGTACATTTGATCTGAAGTTTCTTCAGTGATTTGTAGCTAAAAGCATAAGATTGATAGAAAATTTATTAAGACATTCTTCAAAAATTGTCAAAACACAAATTTCCACCATCTTAACTAGACAATAACATATAACTTCGAGCCAAGCGCTCTGCCAGGAAATCAAGCTCTCTAGACCATGAGCTTCTAGATTTCAGCGAGGCTGAGTCTTCAGTCATGCTACACCAGATGAGAGTCCACCTTTCTTCAGTAGATTTTCTTTCTGTTTTTTGATAACTCCGGGCAACTTGCATTTACCGAGTGTTCCTGCAGTCACTAGAGAATCATATTCTGTATTTTTGAGGACTATGCCATACTTTCAGAAGACTCTGTGATATGTTACAAAATAGCGCTGCTGCTTTGGAAATGTCCCAGCAGAGCATGTGACAAGTTCCACTTATGTCAAGAGGCTCTTAGCATTGCTGAGCACAGCCCAAGCACAGCTGGTGCTTCAGACAGTCTTGGAAGGTTGAAGAGTCACAGAGACAGCTACAATTTGCATTAAAGTTTGTGTTTCATTGGGCTTCCTGGACTTTCAAAGGCCTTTGATGGACTTTCAAATCATGTATTGTTTGCTTAAAGGTTATGTGTTTGAAATAATAAGGCATACCCTTTTCTCTCCTCTTGACCAAGGGAATAATTCAGGTCTATTATCTGAAAATTCTTCTCTTCACTCTCATTCTTTGAGAAGAGTGAGTTGTCCCTAACAGAATTTCTTTCCAGCAGAGATTATGCATTCCATGTTAATTAGGAAAAAGAATGTTTCTTCTCTCTTGTGTCCCATCTTCAAGACAGTTGTTCTTCATGAAAACAAAAAGGTTAATGCTTGTATATAATGAACGTGTCAGATAAGTTCTTTAACCCTTGTTGATGCTTCAATAAAATCAGCTTGAACTTTTTAAGTCCCTGGTCATGAGAAATTCTGTGTCAGAATTTCAGGGTGTTCCTTATGTCCTAAGGAGTATGTATGTCATCCCGGTTCCAAGTTGCTGCTCCCAGAACTCCAGCCCAAGCCTGGCCACTGCTCTCCCATCATGCCACTGTGTGGTGCACTGGGTGACTTTTTACTACTTGCTATTCATAACACCCACCAAGGGAAATGTGCAATGGATTCTCCTGACACTGCTGTGTTGTAGAGAATACTTCCAGGGCAGAAAGGTGTCCCCCTCCCCCCACCCCCCAGTTAATGGTTTCTTTTATTCTTGAGTGGAACATCATGGCAATGGGAACACGTGGCAGAAGACAGTTGTTCATATTGTAGATAAAAAGCAGAGAGGGAGGGGGAAGGGGCACCAGCTCATTC
>NW_021604676.1:4483946-4531993 GCF_004785775.1 Grammomys surdaster
CCTGACAAAAGGTTAAATTAAAACCCTAAACTCTGTATTTCATTCAAGCCTTGTAAATGGTTAGAGCAGAATTGATACCAAAATCCAGTTTTAGTTCTGTGATAAGTAAAGGAATTTGAGGTTTTAAGACCCAGTTTCCACAGGCCATAGTTGGGAGAGGGGGAGAATTAAAAACTCAACTTCTAATTCCCTTACAAACATAAAAGACAAAGAAATCATAGGAAAACCTTTTTGTTAAAACTTTGCTGGGCCTGATGGCACATGACTTTAATCCCAGCACTCAGAAAGAGAGACAGGTGGATCTTTGGGATTTCAAAGCCTGACCTATATAGAGAGACCCTGGCTCAAAAAATCAAATTTTGTTAACTTTGTGTTTAAAGTCTCAATATTGGTAAATAAATTGAAGCACAGCTCTTAAGTTAAATGTATGACATTGACAATATATTTTTAAGAAAAAAAGTGATAATTTCATGTTCAATTTGACCCCTACAAAGAAGTACTTAGTCACCTAATCAACAAATTAATTCATAAAAGCCTCTCTCTGCGCTTATATTTTTGACTGGCCCAACCTACTGGAGTTTTGTATCCTTACCACCTTCAACCGAAAAGGAAACCCACAAGATTTATGTGTCCTCAAAAACTTTACTTCTCACTCAAAAACACTTTGACAACTGGGGCTGGAAAAACCTATTTCACAGTCTCCATGTGTACAATTTGATTTTATAAGCCATGGGTCTTCTTCACTTTGTCTCAATTTTTCCACAATAGAAAAAGCTAGCTTTTCCTCTTCTGTGGGCTTTAACTGACCTTGGGTGAAAGAGAAGCAAAACAGAGGCTGGGTGTTGTGTGGATTTGAATGTTTCCTCTAACACACATTGAATATGACTTGTGTGATTATAGAAAAAAATTTTAACTCTGAGTTTTGATTTTTCCATTTGTAAAATATGCATAGTGCAATATTTTTAAGATTTCTGCATCATTTAAACTTAGAAAATCGAATTATATAAAGTTGGTAACCAAGACTCTAACGAACAATAAGCCCTATGTATTGAATATATCCTAGGTATATACTATTACTCAGAGAGAAATGATTGTATCTATTTACATTTAAGACATATAGACACATAGTTGGTAGTCTATATTTTGAAATTAGTAATGTATTTAAATTTGACAAATACAAAAGATGATGGACAATGTGATTATTTGCATAAGCCTGCCCAGTTGCTAATCAGGTATAGAATATATTATACCATCACCTCACTGTGGAAATTGCCTAGGAGACAAGAGCCGTGTGGGCAGAGAGGAAGGACCTGTGGAATGGTGTGGTACCCATTCTTACCATTCTCCCCAGTTCCAGGAAGAGCTCCCCTAGAGGACTGGAGCACAGAGGAAAGGAGACAGCGGCACTGTTGTCAGTTATTATTAAATGTTATATCTGGATACCCTCCAAGGAATGGAGAAAGAGCTTGGGTAGGCTCCAGTAGAGCAGGAAGTCTCCTTTAGCCCTCTGCACCCCATGCAAAGTCTCTTCTTAAACCCTCGAAGGAAGAGGCAGAAAGGGACTAGCAGCATTCATCCGGTCTCACAAGCTCCGCTGCTGTGGATGGCCTGCTCTTTTCAGCATTTCCTACTACGGCAGGAACCCTGTGAAATGCACGAGGCATCAATAGTTCCAAGACCACTCTGAAAAGCTCTTCTTCCCTTAGATCACAAAGGTGGGAACTCATCAGAGCCACCATGGGCGAGAAAAACAACTCAGCACATGATTCAGGAAAGTGGGGGAAGAATCTTGAAGCCTCTCCAGGGTAGCTTGGTGAGAGGGCGCAGCTAACTCCTCAGCACTCAGTGATCTGAGTTGAGCAAAGCCTCCTAGGTAAATGGGAAACACGATGATCAGGCCACCAAGTGCAGGTACACAAAGTGGCTGGCCATGAAGCATGAGTTTGGCTTATTGAGGGGAAAGCCGTAAAAACCAGGATAAACCCTCATCCAGATTTCAGCTCATGCACAAGTACAATAAAAAAAAGAATAGAATGCATTTGGAATTTATTCTAAAATAGAAAAGGAATATTTTAGAGTATTGTAGGCAAAGGAGTAAATTAAAGTGAGCTAAGTTGGTCAAATATATATATCTGCATGGTATGTCAACCAGTAGTATTACTAAACTAGTCTTCTTCAGGAGACCATATTGTGAGTGCTCATGGGTGGGTTGCTTTTTTAACAAAATCTCAATCATTTCATTTTACTAATGACTCAAGAGCCAGACTCTGGGTGAAACTCTGATAGCTTAAAGAGGCAAGCACCCAGCCTACTCTCTCCTCAGCCAGCATCCCAAGGGAAAAGGAAGTTCTCCTTCTCCATGTGGTCTCCAAGATCCCTCAAACCAAATGTCCTTCTCTTCTACTTCCTGTGTCTCTCTATCCATCCTCCTGACTTCCTCTCACTCTCTATGGTTTTTCCTATGTTCACTCCCTGTCAACTGGTTGCTGGCTCCACCTATGGTTGACTTTATTTAATCCTGTTTACAAAAACAGAAAGCTCTTGGATTAAATGTGTATGCTAGTGCTGAATCATCTCACAACTAAAAACAGTTTTTCTTTTCAGAAAATAACAGAATCTCATGGTTCACAGTGTAATCAGATACCCTCTGTCTTGTCTAGAAGACATCCTATCTATAAATAGGCATCCCGAACCTCTGGGTGTTACAGTCTTTCTTTCCCATCTTCCATGATTTTCTCTGAGTCTTAGGTGCAGGAGCCGTGCTGTAGATGTATAGGTCAGGGCTGGGTGCCCCACGCTCACTGATTCTCTGCATTTTGACCAGTTGTGAATCACTACAATAATTTCCAGCTCTTGCAAAAGGAAGCTTTTTTGATGAATGGTGAGAATTATTCTTATCAGTGGGTATAAGGATGGGCATTTAGAAATGCATTGGTGTAGAAATCTGAGAGTAGTAATTTCTCCTCTTGTGTCTGACCTCTCGAGTCAAGGGTCACTGGCTAGGTTTACAGTACCAGACATAAGTTCCTTCCAGTTGACTCAGCCTTAAGTCCAATTATACAGCTGTTTGTTACTCTCACAATAAAAGTGTCACTATTTCACCATTTGGGGTATCCTGTTTGTTTATTCATGTTGGTGGCCCATTGGCTTTATAACTGGGTAGGGCTACTGATTGCTCTCATACCCTGGCGACTTACATAGCATCTTCTGATACTACGAGAGCCAGTCCTTGGGGTAAGGTTTGCAGGTCAGGTCCAGCTCTGTCCCTCCAAGTCCTATGTCTATGTTGAAAGTGCACGGTGTCCTCAAACATAGATCCTTACCTTCAAATTCCGGAAGATATCCAAGAGCAGCAATAGCTTATATTGTTTGGGGGATTCTCTTGATCTCTGCTGACCAACAACTCTAGAGGAGGGTTCTCATACTTAGTACTGGAATTTTTGTTAGATCATCCATGGCTCTTGGGGGGACCATTAACAACCCAAGTGATGTAGCTTCTTTAAATACATATCTCTATATAATTTTAGTTGAACATGAAATAGTGTGATTCCCTTTATCTTTTCAAACCTTCTCAGTGTTATTTATTCCTCTCTTCTCCCTCTGTATTGTCCTCCTTCCCCAATCCTAGTCAAAGCCTCCCAACCATTTTCCCATCCCCCCCATAGTGCCTGTATCACACCATTCCCCACTCTAGAGTTATCCCTTGGTCCCATCTCACTCACCTGATTTCTGTGGTTACTACAGGTTACATATTCACCTGTTTTCGTTACATTCCTCACCACATTTGTTATATACATCTAAATATCTGGGGCTTAAAATGAGAGAAGATACAATTTTCAAATTTCTGAGTCTGCTTTATTTTACTCAGTGCATTTTCTAGTTCCATTTAATTGCAAATCTCATGACTTTGTTTTCTTTGCAGTTGAGTAGTATTCCATTGTGTGCGTGTATCACATTTTAACTACCCATTAATCAGCTCAAGAACATTCAGGTTGTTTTCATTTCCCAGCTACTGTGAATAGACATCAGTGAACACATTGAGCAAGTTATCTATGGGGTCTGATGTTGAGTCCTTTGAGCATATAACAAGGAGTTGTATCTTAGTTACTTGTCTATTGCCGTGATAAAAAAAAATATTGTGTCCAAGGCAACTAACAAAAATAACTCTGAGGGATCATGGTTCCAGAGAGTCCATGACCATGATACTGAGGAGCACGGCAGCAGGCAGGTAGGCAGGCAGACAGGAAGGCGAGAGCAGTAGCTGAGAGCATACATGTAGGAACAACATCCATAAGGCAGAGGGAGAAGAAGGGAGGAAGAAAGGGAGGGGGCAGAGAGAAACTGGGAAAGGCATGGGTTTTCAAATCCTCAAAGCAAATCCCCAGCTACACATCTTCTCCAACAAAGCCACACTTTATATACCTTCCCAAACAGTTCTACCAACTGGGAACCAAGCATTCAAATACATAACCCTCTGGAGGCCATTCTCATTCAAACCACAAGTGGTAGATTTAGTTTTGGGTTGTTGACCATTCACCATACTGAATTGCTGAGTGGCTGTGCCAGTTTGCAATCTCACCATCAATGCCATCAGTGAATAACTGTTCCCTGTTCTCCAGTTTCTCACCAGAATGTGTTGTCATTTATTTTCCTGAGCTTATCCATGCTGCTTGGGTGAGATGCAATCTTAAGATTGTTTTAATTTTCATTTCCCTAATTGTTAAAGACAATAAACACTTTCTGAGGTCTCCTGGCCATTTTTATTTATTCTTTTGAGAACTCTCTTTTCAGATCTATAGCCCACTTTTGGTTGACCTTCTGTTTCCATCACTCTTTGCTTCTGAGTACACACACACATTATGTATATATATATATGTATGTATCTATATATATATATATCTTACATTTTATATTGTATATTATATGTAAATATATAATGTAGATATATAAGTATTGTGTACATTTCTATATAATTATACATTTATGTATACATGTATAATTATATATATTCTATGCTTTTTTTTATTGGATATTTTATTTACATTTCATATGTTATCCCCTTACCCCATCCCCCACCCACCCGGGAACCCCCCATCCCCTTACCCCTCCTCCTTCTTCTCCGTGGATGTAACCCCCACCTACCCCCCCAACTCTCACTTCCCCACCCTCAAAATTCCCACCCCCTGGGGCGTCCAGCCTTCATGAGGTCAAGGATCTCTTCTTCCACCTGTGCCCGGCAGGGCCCTCCACTCTTACATATTCAGCTGAAGCCCTGGATGCCTCCATAAGTGCTCCCAGGCTGGTGGTTAGGACCCTGGGAGCTGTGGTTGGTTGGTATTGTTGCTTTCCTCATGGTACCACAAACCCTTTCAGCTCCTTCAGTCCTCACTCTAACTCCTCCATTGAGAACCTCATGATCAGTTCAATGGCTAGTTATTCTTTGCTTTTGATAATATATTTATAAATAATCTGGATATGAATCCTCTGTCAAATGCATAGCAGGCAAAGATTCTTTCCCATTCTGTGGGCTTCCTGTTTACTTTTTTTCTTTTCTGTATAAAATGTTTTTCATTGTATGAATTCCCACTTGTCAGCTGTTGGTCTTAATTCCTTTGCAAATGGAATCCAATTCGGAAGACCCTTTCCTGTACATACATTTTGAATGACACTGCCTATGTTTCAGCATCTTAGATCCTACATTGTGGTCTTTGATTTGGAGGTAATCTTATGAAGGGAAATAGATACAGTCTAATTTTTGTTCTCCTACACGTGGACATCATCTTTGTTGAAAATATTTTCTTTTCTTCAGTGTAAGTTTTCTGCATTTTGTCAAATATCCTTTGGCTATAGTTGTGTATTCTTGCTTGGATCTTCTGTTTTGTTCCACTCTTCTCATGTCTGTTTTTGTACCGGTACCATACTGGTTTTACTACAATATCTCTGATGTCTATCTTGAAATTTGGAATAGTAATCCCTCTGAGGACTGTTCTTTTTGCTTAGGATTGCTTTGGCTATCTGGAATCTTTTGTGATTCCATATAACTTCAGGAGATATATATATATATATGTGTGATTATGTATATATATATATATATGTTCTCTAGGAAGAATGGTGTAGGTATTTCGATTGAGATTGCATTGAATCTGCTTTTGGTAGGGTGGTCATTTCACAATAGTAGTCCTGCCCATCCATGAATGTAACGTGTCTTTCCTTTTTCTAGTATCTTTCTCAATCTTCAGAGATTTAAATTTTTCATTGCAGTGGTCTTCCACCTCCTTGGTTAGGTTTACATCTAGATATTTTATCTCTTCAAGGCTATTGTGAAGGTACTATTCCATGATCACACTCTCAGTATCTTGGCTTTCGTATATGGAAAGGCTACTGGGTTTTGGAAGTATATCTTGTACTCTGCCACTTTAATGATGCTTAACACTTTCAACCCCAGCCTATCTCTCTCTCTCTCTCTCTCTCTCTCTCTCTCTCTCTCTCTCTCTCTCTCTCTCTCTCTCTTTCTCTCTCTCTCTCTCTCTCTCTCTCTCTCACACACACACACACACACACACACACACACACTCACACTGCTGTGATCCCAATCCAACTGTGACAGTGGCCCTATGCTTCTGCATCATCCATTTTCAGGCTAGTTGGCTCAGCAGGTTAGGGCCTTGTTTTCTTTGTGTAGCCAAAGACTTCAAAAGATCACACTGTGGATAAGTAGCAGAATTTGTATTGGTGCCATGCTTTCATCACCATTCAGCCTGAAATGTGATCTAAATTTCCTTGTAATCTCTTCTTTCATTCATAGATTATATAGAAGTATGTTATTGAATTATTTAATTTCCTAAGTTTGGATGTTAAATAGATGATGTTGGCCAATACAATGGTCATCAGCCACTTCTAGCTACTAAGTGCTTAAAGTGTGGCTAACCCAAAGCAAGATAAATTAAGGTCTAAAATGAACACCTTTGGGGGTTAAACAATCCTTTCACAAGGGTCCCCTAAAACCATCAGAAAACACAGATATTTGTCATTTACAATTCATTATAATTACATATTCATTACAATGAACCACTGCTCTAGACACTTTGACATGCACATAAATTTTCCACAGGCTTTATACATGTTGTACGTATATATACGTGTTGTATGTAACACTTCACAGAAAATACAGAAACTAAGCTGGGGATGTAATCTGCTGGCTGTATGCTCAACTAGGATGTGATTCCCAGCAGCTCAAAACAACAAACAAACAAAACCATTCTGGGAAGTAGATACTAGAGACATAGCTTAATTGATTTCACACCTGATTAGGAAACATAAAGCCCTGGGTTCAAATATTACCACATAAAACTAGACATAATGCTGCACACCGTAATTCCATCATTCAGGAGGTAGAGGCCAGAGGATCAGAAGTCCAAGATTACCCTCACCTACATAGCAAGTCTAAGGTCAGCCTGAGATACAAGAAACCTTGTCTCAACAACCAACAATGACAACAAAGAGCCAACGTAAAGAAGAAACCCTCCCACTCACTGATTTTTTTTACACTGAGACCACTCCCTCTGTGCTTTAGCTGTCTGCTGTTGCACCGACATAATCATAAACTTTAGTATTTGAAGTTTTCCTCTTTATTTTGAAGAATCATATTTAAAAGAGTTTAGTGGAAAAACAGTCTAAGTTCCCCAGATGATTATCATCTCCAGAGTTCTTGGAAGATTCAAGATCCCACTGGGTCTCCCCTTCCTGAATCTTTTGCAGACTCTCCCGTCATGGTCTAGTGAATGTGGTTCCCACAAACTCTGTTGCCCAGCTCTTCCAGTCAGAAGTAATTCCTGTTAGGACTATAGCTGTCCTGTGCAGCACCAGCTCCAGCCTGCTCTTGGGCTAAAAGCCATCAAAACCTGTTTGCAGCTGCTGAATCCCTGCAAAAGCATCCTTATGATTTGTTCCAGTGTCTTCAGTAGATTCCCCGGCTTCTCTCATCCCCACTCTTACTTCTGGCTAGCAGTTATAACATTATAAATTAAGGAAAAGGGCATGGCTCATGTAAAAGTGACACAGAGACTAACAGAGTAGAAGAAAACATTTAAAAGCATAAATTACATATCCTTGATTCTAAAGCCCACTAGTCACACTTATGCAGAATCTTCTGCTGAAATTTCCCCCAGAGCCTCAGCATACGAAAATGTTTAAAAACAAAAATCTTTCAGAAGTCTCTCAGAATGCCCTGGACCCCATCATGATTTAGAACTGAAGAATTATGCAGGTCACCTCAGGATGCTCTCTGAGACCCAGCTTCAACACTGTGGCCTGAATCCTTTCTGGTTAGCAGGGCTTCTGCTTTATCAGTTATTTGTGGTTAAAATAACCTATACACCTATATGTCACTAAGAAATAAGCATCTAATAACAGATAAACAAAGTTGTCTTAGTTAGGGTTACTACAGTCACCTGAACTTTCCACTTCATCATCAAAGGACGTCAGGGCAGAAATCTAGAGGCAGCAGCTGATGCAGAGACCATGGAGGAGTCCTGCTTACAGGCTTGTTTCCATTGTTTGCTCAGCCTGCTTTCTTATAGAACCCAGGACTAGGAGCCCAGGAATGGTACCACCCACAATGAGCTGGACCCTCCTCCATCAATTTTTAAGATTCACTAAGTAAGAAAATGTCCTACAGGCCTGTCTACAGCCTGATTTTATGGAGGCATTTTCTTGGTTGAGGTTCTCCTCTCTCTGAAGACTTTAGCCTGTGTAAATTTGACATAAAACTAGCTAGCCCAAGGCTACTTAGCCATTTAGTCTAAAAGGAACACAGATCACTCTTCCAAGTGATCTTTCTTTCTCTGAAAGCCCATTATGTGCACAAATAAAACACTGACTACCTGGGTTCTTCCAAGGACCCAGACAGGGCCTACATTTCCTCTGCTATAAATGTAGCTTCTGGCTTCCAGTTGGCATTTGTTCCATCTTGTCTTGTGAGCACAAATTACATGTTCACTGTGCACCATCATTTCTAGAAAATGCTAGAAACTGCTGTCCATCCATGCAGTAGTGGATGGATATCTTATAACTTCTTGATAAACAAAGTATTTTTAAATTTCCTCAAACAAACCCAACAAAGGGGGACATTCAACACATAAGTGCCATGCATTTTGGAAAGTAACTGCAAAAATTAGTGAGAAAGAACATATGTTTGTTAAATATGAATGTAACTATGATGATTTGAACAAAGTGAAAAAAAACAATGCCCCAAACAAGCATAGCCTCTGGTCTCCTGCTCCATGCATGAGACCTACTGGGTATGTCCTACTGGGCAAGCATAGGGACAAGTGCTGTTTAGAGCAGAGAGGGCAGGTCACAAGAACACAGATCCTTTCCATTAAATTCTCTGACAAACCCTATATTATATAACGGTCACTAAATTCTAACTACATGTATAGTTTCAAATATGCTAGGTTTCACCTACCATATTGCTACCAAAAGGGTCCTCTTTTCATAATATTTTATAATTTTTCATGGATTCCTGAACTTTAATTTTTTTTTAAAGGAACACCTTTAAGGTAGTCATAATTCACTTTTTGGTTAAGCCTTTCCAATATTTCCATTCCACAGCTGAATCAGAGAACTGCTGGTTCCTGCTGGGCCAGAATTGCTTTGCAAAACACCCTTTGGGAGATTTCATCTGAAAATACACACATTTCTAGAATCATATCCAATGTTTGAAGCTTGAAATAATGTCACTGAGATGTGACATTAAGCGTCTCGCTTGATGTCTTTAAACATATTTTGAGGATTAACCTACATTATGCAATTATAAAACTGTTTTTATAAAGTTTCTAAGTCCAAAGCACAATTAAAATATATTCATATCCTTCTCTTTCAGTGAGCTGACTGTGACAGCGCTGCGGCTAACATGGCACCCAAAAAGAAGACTATCAAGAAGAACAAAGCAGAGATCAACGAGATGACTATCATCGTAGAAGACAGCCCCCTAAACAAGCTGAATGCTCTAAATGGGCTCCTGGAGGGAGGCAACAGCCTTAGCTGTGTTTCTTCTGAACTAACAGACACTTCTTACGGCCCCAACCTCCTGGAAGGTTTAAGTAAAATGCGGCAAGAGAGCTTTCTATGTGATTTAGTCATCGGTACCAAAACCAAGTCCTTTGATGTCCATAAATCAGTGATGGCTTCGTGCAGTGAGTACTTTTATAACATCCTTAAAAATGATCCCTCAACGAAAAGGGTAGACCTCAATGATATCGCCCCTTTAGGCCTAGCCACAGTGATCGCGTATGCTTACACAGGAAAGCTGACCCTTTCTTTATACACGATCGGAAGCATTGTTTCTGCTGCTGTGTACCTTCAGATCCACACACTTGTAAAGATGTGCAGTGATTTTCTGATACAAGAGATCAGTGTTGAGAACTGCATGTATGTGGTTAACATTGCTGAAACATATTGCTTGAAAAATGCAAAAGCAACAGCCCAGAAATTTATCCGGGATAACTTCATTGAATTCGCAGAATCAGAACCATTTATGAAGCTGACATTTGAACAGATTAATGACCTTCTCATAGATGATGACTTACAATTGCCTTCTGAGCTAGTAGCATTCCAGATTGCAATGAAATGGTTAGAATTCGACCAAAAGAGAGTGAAGCACGCTGCAGAACTTCTAAGCAACATTCGCTTTGGAACCATCTCTGCACAAGACTTGGTCAATTATGTTCAAACTGTACCGAGAATGATGCAAGACGCTGATTGTCATAAACTGCTGGTGGACGCCATGAACTACCACTTACTACCATATCATCAAAACACACTGCAATCTAGGCGCACAAGAATCCGAGGCGGCTGCCGAGTTCTGATCACTGTTGGGGGACGCCCTGGCCTGACTGAGAAGTCCCTTAGTAGAGACATTTTATATAGAGACCCTGAAAATGGATGGAGCAAGCTTACAGAAATGCCGGCCAAGAGTTTTAACCAGTGTGTGGCTGTGATGGATGGATTCCTTTATGTAGCCGGTGGCGAGGACCAGAACGATGCAAGAAACCAAGCCAAGCACGCAGTCAGCAATTTCTGCAGGTATCCATTACTTGGTTGGTAATGGCAATGAATCAAAATGTGGAGAAACTGTCTTGACCCAGAATTAATAATGCCTGTTATCTCTGTTCATGAGCCAAGTAGCAGTAGTAATGCCTTAGAAATTTTGCATATTTTTGATAAAGTGAATCCAAGTGCACCTAAATTTCTTTTTTTTAACTTTTTAATATTTTTTCAGTTAGCATGCAAAGAGATGGATTTCATTTTGGAATGTTCGTACAAACACACCATTACACTTGCTTACACATCCCCCAGCCCACTCCGTTTCCCTGTTCTGTCTCTCTCTTTGGTTCCCTTGTTGTTCCCTAGAGCCCTCCCTCTGTTTCCATATCACACAAATTTTGTTATCACCCTGCCCTTAAAATCTTTTCCTCCTTTTTCATGGTTACCTCTCTCTATTTTCATCACATACACATACACACAGACACAGACAGACAGACAGACAGACAGACACACACACACACACACACACACACACACACACACACGGAGAGGGAGAGGGAGAGAGACACAAAGAGAGACATGGAGAGATTTAAATTCTGCTTATGAGAAAACATGGACTTGTCATTTTGAATCTAACTTACACTTTGCTTAAGATAATGCTCTCCGGTTGCATCTATTTCTCCCCAAACGTCATACTTTCATTTTTTTCTGAACACTTCCACCACACATTTCTCACACAGTCTCCGTATCCACTTGTCTGTGTAAGCATCTTGACTAATTCCAATTCCTGGCTACTGTGAATGGTGCAGCAAGAAGCACAGAAGTGTGCTCGCCTCCATGGCGTGTTGACTCAGAGTTCTCTGGGTTCACATCCTCTGGGTCAGATGGCAGTTCCACTTTGAGCTTTCTGAGAAGCCTTCATATTGATGTTAGTAACTGTTTATACTCTTGACAGCAGTGAATAAGGCCCCTCTCTTCCCACACTCTCATAATTGACAGCAGTGAATAAGGCCCCTCTCTTCCCACACTCTCATTAATCTTTCTGTCATTTGTTGCCTTAACACTATCTCTCTATATTTTGTATTTATAGGTATAAATATATTCTTTTAAAAAATAATCCAAGAAGTTGATTTTTAGATTTTTTATTCCTTCTTGGTTCTGAGCCTTGAACCCAGTGCCTTGCCTGTAGAATCGAGCACTCTAGTCGAAGCTTCAGACCAGTGCTCGGTTCTTATCTATAGCTATACTTCCGATTTTATTTGGGACAAAGGTGAACTCTATTGACAGAACTTTTGAACTCTGTGAACAAGGGTCCATGTAGTCACTGGCTCTGCCTCCTTCCCTTCAGCTGGGCTTCTCACCGTTTAATACACAAGCCAGTTTTCTTTGTATTGATTTATATACTGAAAGTACTACAGCACACACACACAAAAATAAACAAACAAACTATAAGCTGGAACTTTTACCAGTAGGAAACTATTAAGAGAGATCAAGTCTTCGTTGACTCTTTTATACATAACTCCATTGGTCTCTTTCTATCAGGTTCAGAGAGGTGGCTTTACTTTCTACCAGTGCAATGAATGGCCAAGACAGACCAGTGAGAGCTTTTTAAGAGAAGAAATCTAATCAGGCAACTAAGCAGCAAGAAAGAGCTAGGGGTATTGGTGTCTGAAAAATGGGTAGAATTGCCTTTAATGTACAGGTTCCCTCTTAAGATACCCAGCTTCTATCCTGTGGACCATTAAATCTGGGGACGGGATGAGGTGAGAGGGAATTGCTAGAGAAAGAGATTTCAGAGGGATTCTTTTGTTGATGTTTGGTTTGGTTTGGTCTGGTTGTTTTGGGGTATGGCTAAAGGAAATATCTTCTGAATGGGGAGAAAGGGGAGTATCCCCCCTTTTTTTCTGAAAGAGTTGGGGAGGCGGAACACTAGCTGTAGCAGGGTGAGAAAGCGGGGTGGAAAAGTTAGAAGTGGAGCTGAACTGGGGCGCTTCCCTGCAGGGCATGGGGGACAAGATCAGGATTCCCACTTCTGCAACACAGTCCCCCTGCTCCGGCAATCAAACTGTCCTCTGTCATCTCAGGTATGATCCCCGCTTCAACACCTGGATCCACCTGGGTAGCATGAACCAGAAGCGCACGCACTTCAGCCTGAGCGTGTTCAACGGGCTCCTGTACGCGGTGGGCGGCCGGAACTCCGAGGGCAGCCTGGCTTCGCTGGAGTGCTACGTGCCCTCCACCAACCAGTGGCAGCCCAAAGCGCCGCTCGAGGTGGCCCGCTGCTGCCACGCCAGCGCCGTGGCCGACGGCCGCGTGATCGTGACGGGGGGCTACATCGGCAGCGCGTACTCGCGCTCCGTGTGCGCCTACGACCCCGCGCTCGACGCGTGGCAGGAGCTGCCCGAGCTCAGCACGCCCCGAGGCTGGCACTGCGCGGTGACGCTGGGCGACAGGGTGTACGTGATGGGGGGCAGCCAGCTGGGGCCGCGCGGAGAGCGCGTGGACGTGCTCACGGTGGAGAGCTTCAGTCCCGCAGCGCGCCAGTGGAGCTTCGTGGCGCCGCTGCCCGTGGGTGTGAGCACGGCGGGTGTCTCGGCGCTGCACGGCCGAGCCTACCTGCTGGGCGGCTGGAACGAGGGCGAGAAGAAGTACAAGAAATGCATTCAGTGCTTCAACCCCGAGCTCAACGAGTGGACGGAGGATGACGAGCTGCCCGAGGCCACCGTGGGGGTGTCCTGCTGCACGCTGGCCATGCCCAACAGCGTGTCCCGCGAGTCACGGGCCAGCTCGGTGTCCTCCGTGCCGGTCAGTATCTGAACGCATTGCTTCCCAATGTGGTCAAACTGTGAGTGGGCCACCAGGAAAATATACACCATTTACTACAGTGATGGTGGTTCAAAATCGATCCAGAGGAGTCCCTGGACTGCTTTAAATTCTTAGTTTAGCACCATCTACCTCAGTCTTTCCCCCACCTTCCACCAACAAGATAAAGGGCTGTAGCCAACGAAAGAAGCAATTTCATTCTGCAGCCACTGGGTGGCCAACGGAGTTTGTTACAGGCACTCTTCCTAAATTCACAGCAGTTACTCAGGCGCTGAGGTTTTCCCACGATGTACACGTGAAACTTACTTGACTATGCAATTTCCTATCCAAAGGAGTATTTTCCTCTCTGTTTCTTGGGGGGGGGAGTTGAAAATACCCATTTCACATTTCCAAATGAAAACAGTGTACATCTATAAAGACTTAATTCTATTATTTCAACATAAAAACTTCTTTCCCCTACTTAACTGGAAAGAACTTTTAAAAATCTCATGACATAGCCACAAAACCTTAAACAAGATGTAGCTGGAAAGCTGTACATTCTACCTGGGGAACGACAAAGTGACAGTTTGGGATTAATGGTGTGCACACCCCGTCCTGTCCTTGGATCTTCTGTCATTTTCTATCATAAAATCCTACTCTCAGAAAAGGAACAGTTTTCTGTCATTTAAATCATTTGGCATTTTTCTTAGAAATATTTCCACTGTTATCTCTTAACCTTAAAGAGAGAGACTTTTTTTGTGTGTGCTGGGTTGTAAACCAAGGGCCTGATACACACTAGTACTCTACCAGGAAGCTCCATATCCAGCCCTCTTTTATTTTAATTTTTGAGACAGGATTTCAATAGATAGACCAGGCTAGCCTCAAATTCCCAGTGTTTCCTGAGTGCTGGAATTAAAGGTGTGTGTCACCACTCAGACCTCTTTTCTATTTTAAAGTAGGATTTTACTAAGTTGGCCTTGAATTTAAAATCTTCCTGCTTCAGCATACCCAGTAGCTGGGATTACAGACCTGTACCACTAGGTACAGCTTTATCTTACACAGATATGGTTAAATTGCTTCTAACATTAGCCTGAATAATCACCAAATAATACTGTGTTCTTCAATGTCGTTAACTATAGCTTAGCTGTTTGACTGTACAGCCAACAGCAGTAATTTTACTGACTCCTCTTTCACATAGAGATGATGAAGAAAATATTTGGGGTTCTCGGACTTGGCAATCACCAGATGAATAGAACTGAATTCCTCAGTTCCTCACTGAGGAATGCTGATAGCTAACTTAAAGTATTAACCCAAAAATAATGCTCTTTATAATTTACTTTTCTTAATTCCACTTATTCCAACTTGCTTTGCAAATCAAGGTGTATCTGTTTTGTTTTTGTTTTTTGGGATTTTTGGGGGGGAGTTGGGTGTTTGGGGTTTTTTGGGGGGAGGGGAGATAGGATCTCACTATGTAGCTCTGGCTGCCCTAGAACTCATTAGGTAGACTAAGCTGGGCTCAGACTCAGTGAGATTTGTCTCTCTTTGCCCCCTGAGTTCTGGATTAAAGGCATACGCCACACCGCCTGGCAAAGTGTATTTTCCTGCTACCATTTCCTTGAGTTAACTGCCAAGTTTGGAAGAAAGGGAAAGAACTGTAGTAAATGATGCATGTTTTCCTTTAATATATCAGTTTATTTTTCATAGCATATTTGTTTTGGGAAGGAAGTGCCTATCACTAGGCCTTCTGTACAATTAGAGAGTTTGGAGTGATGGATAGGTATCTGGAACTGTATCCTGATTATCACCAATCCCAGCCTTTCCTACTACATGTGTGTTATAGCTATAATGGTCATGTCTAACGCCCAGTCCCCTTGTCTGTGGGTTAATACATCTGTAGGTGCAGCTAGACTCAGGATGAAGATATTTGAAAAAAGATGCATAGCAAACATGTACCAAATATTTTCTTACCTCCCCCCAGCAATACAGCACAACAGTTTGCATAGCAATTACAGGTTATTAGATATTATAATAACATATAGATAACATATAACAACATAATAACGGTATAACATATGGAAGAAGGTGTGAGCAGGTCATATGTAAATAGTACATGCCATTTTGTAGATGGGACGTGAGTGTCACAGGCACTGGTATCCTAGCAGGGGATGGGGTGTGTCCTGGTACCAGTCTCCCAAGGATACTGAAGGATGGCTACATTTTATTCCAACTGTGAAAAGTGGTTCCAATAAAACATTCTTGAAATGACCTTCCTCATCACCCCTTACAAAAAGTTCTGTTTGGGGTATTCAGTGGTGACACTCAGGAACAGACTGTAAATAAGTACGACACCATTAGCACAAAAATACAGAGAGAAAGAGGAGTTCCATCAATTACAGGGAAAATCTAAAGGTGCCTGCTCCTTTACTCCATGACTGTGCAGGCTGGAAAACAAAACTGTGAGAAAATGTTTTTGGGGAGCAAGCTATTCACTGGCCAAGCTCCTAAGTTATCAGCGATGCACCTCCATTTTCAATGCTTCATTTGGCCACAACTTGCTAAGGGCAGCCGTCGCATCTTCTCATGGCAGTATAAGCACACCTCTGCAGCAGAAGAGCCTGCAGTGTATGGGTAATTTTGAGAGAGAGAAGGATGCTTCATCGTGGGCTACAAATAAGTGAACAAATAGATGTAATTCATTTATGCGCACTAATAGCTGTGCCTCAATAGAGAATGTAGGGTTGTGTGAAGAGAAGGACCTCGGGCTCTAGATGAAATAAAAGCCAACACATTGTAGCACCTTAGGATTTAAACCATGAGGAGGGAGAGAGAAAATAGAGGGATCTCTGTTGGAGCTGGTAGGGTAGGCTGTAAGGCCCACACAGTTGCTTTCCAGAGGTAAATATGGTACATGAAAGCTAGTGAGTATTTGAGCCCCAGAATACCCTGAACTGCCATTAAGGATACAAATGCAAGGAGATGCAAAACATCCTGTTACCTTCAAAGTCTTTAATCCATCTCCAAGTTGCTTCTCCCTGAAAGCACAGTCCACTTTCCAACTGCAAACTTTACATGATTTTACTGTGGTTCATGCTTACCTCTATTCAATTACAGCCCCAAGTCAGGACCCAAACATGTACTTCTGTTTATTTTTCTCAAAGAAAATGACTTGTGATTTTTGTTAGTACCTGAGTTCCGTGATTAAATAAATGTATCAGCTCAGCTTATCAGAAAATATCTTGTTACCCAGCAGCCAAAACAATAAAACTCAAGCTGACTTTTTCTGAATGGGCCAGAGATCCGATAAGAGTATCTCCAGGAAGCCAGATCTTAATAGAGTATGTCCGCCTTTTCTGGGCTCCTGGGCCAACCTGTATCTCTCACTCACGAGTTAATTTCAGTAAGCTGAGCGCATTTCATTTTCACTTCCTGTTATAAGGATGGGTCACAAATAGAAGGCGCTTTGACATTGTTCTCTAGACTGAATGGTGGGGATACGAGGAAGCTGAGGTAATAAGGAAGTGAGTCCTGAAAGGTTCTATGCTTTAAAACAGGGTGATAATGATGGTGTGTGTGTTTTACAACATGTATGTAAATAGAAGTTATGTGGAAATAGGAGGTAGGCTCCCTGCTCCCGCTCCCATCACCCTGCCCAAATGTCTTCAGAATTCAACTTAATTATTAAGTTAAATGGACTTAAGTCAATTCGCTACATTTGTTTTCCCTTAGTTACAACAGACTCAAACTTTGTAATTGCTGGGAGCTGGACCCCTACCCCAGCATTGGCACAGACCAGCAATGAAAGCAATTCTTTTCATAGCAATATAAATTATACCCAATACTTTCCATTCTAAATTACTAGAACTAAAGGATTAAAATATTTACAATTTACCCCCCTAACATGCCATTTAGCATTCCCTCAAAGGAATTTTGACACAAAATGTTTATCTTGGATACTCCTTTAAAAATGTTTGTTATGATTGTTTATCCAGCAAATTTTGGCAGAAGTCTCCTTGGCTTAAAACATTCTGGTTTCCTATAAAGAACAGCAAAGAACACTGTATTTCGTGTTCTTTTGTAACCTCACCACTGTTAATAAAGCTGCATACAAAGGAGTTTGATCAGTGCTCATATTCTGGCAGTTTTGAGTATTGTTCTTTGATGCTTGGAGTAGTTATGTTTTTCTTATTTAGTTGTTGTTACTATTCGTCGAATGTTTTCTTATTTAGTTATTGTTACTATTCGTTGAAGCGGAAACAATAGCAGCAGAAAAGAAATGATAATTGAAAATGTTGCAACCTCTTTGAGACTAGAAAAAGAAAGAGACATAAGACAGCACTAGTGGTTAAGATGACAGAAATCAACTGTTGCCATTCAGTCCTGCCATCTGTAAGTTAGATTGCTTGTAACTTCTCATCCTATGTCTACCTGAGAATCTCAAGGATAAAAGACCAAATCCATTATTGTCCAATTAGACCAAGCTGTATTTTGGGGTGCACTTGGAACTGCACCCCAAAATACAGCTTGGTCTAATTGGACAATAATGACTGGTGCTGAGACAGAATTTGAGAGAATCGCCCCTGTTAGCCACTTGAGATCGTTTTTTCTAGGAGAGATAAGGTGTTCACAGGGGCGAGAAAGTTGGCTGTTATACATTGTTAGCAAGATACAGTGAATAGGAAAAACAAGGCTAAGGATATACATCATGTGAACGGGGTCACAAGTTTAGGTTGATAAACATGTTTTGCAGTTTACATCAGATCTAAGAAAGAGGAACTTATTCTTAATTACAAATAGAACCTTTACTTGCAAAGACTTAACACAGGACAATCAGGAACTTATTTTGTAACTATAAACAGAAACCTTAACCTGCATAGGACAAATAAGAATTTATGCTTAACGATCTTAACTACAAATGAAAACCTTAGCCTATGAGGTATAAGTGTTCCTGTTTTGGTCTTCCTGAACAAAGACCATCTCACACAGACTCACCGTCATTTGCAGTGAAATAATTATTTAGGAAACAGATTCTTGTTATTCTGCGGAAATCTCCTCCTAACCCTGCTTTTCCATCACAGCTTTCCAAATCTAATCAAGTACTTAATATTCTTGAAGTCAGCTTAATCATATCTCATACATACTAAACGGAAACATTGTAGTCTTAAGCCTCTCTGGGCCCTGTAGCCACATGAGACTATCTGCAAACAGAAGCCAGCTGGTGCCAAAGTCCCAGTTCTGAGCAAGGGAGCCAGAAGCCCTAACTCTCTGAACTGGCTTTGAACTCCCATAGAATTCCAACTTTCTCTTTGGATTCCTACTCTTTCCAATTCGCACACCAGTCTCTCGTCACGGTTCAGGGCAGATGTGAAATTGCTTAACAGTGTTAATTACATCCAGGCTACACTGAGATGTCTCAAATGAGTAACTCTTCGGCTTTGATGTTTTGGTCGAAGCTCAGTGAAAAGACTTGAAAAGTATTTAGACTCTAGGCTTTCCCCTCACTGAAGTGGTACAGAAAATCCCTCAGAGGTCTATCTCAAGAACTTTGAAGGAGGAAGAAATTCTTTCTGGGGCTGGTTCTCAGAAACACTAAGGTTTGGTTATTGTTGTTTAGCCACATTGACAGTTTGACTTAGGAGTAAGTTTTATGTGCTCATGAAAACACCGATTTTCCACCCAATTCCAGATCAAGCAGGCTCCTTTGGGTATAATGAGAAGGAAGGTGATTGGAGAGATGTGTTAGCCTGATTGGCCTAAGTTCTTACACAGCTCTTTTCCTTAGGGCTCCTAATACAGCCTGCCCAGATCTCCAATTTTGTCTCAATATTGAACTTTAACTGCAGTAGTGACTGAAAAGTTTAAAAAAAAAAAAAAAAACACTGGCTTTCTTTCATTGTTATTGCCAGAACAGGAAAAGGGGAGACGTGTAACTTTTATGATTGTAGCCATCATTTATTTCCACCTGTCAGAAACAGCATGCTCAAAGAAGGAGCAAAAGTGACAGAAGTTAACAACCCATGCCCCCATGCCTTTTCACCTGGCTCTTGTTGTTTTGAGACACAGGTCTTCACCAAAGACCCTACATTCCAGCTTTCTGTTTCCTTCCATTTAGGGACATCTCCACTCTCGGTTAAAGGGGAAAGCTGCAAAAGATGTATTTTTGCTAGATCAGTATGGAGACTGTCTCTATCAAATCTGCTCATTTCTCTATTCACGGGCCCTACCTAAGTTCAAGTGTGTTGGAAAAAGTCTTACGTGCACGTGGTTAGAAAGCCTTTGGAAAATGTAGTTTTCACAGTCTCTATGAAATGAATGGCCACTCACCTTCTCCATGGTTATCATCAGGGATAAGAGCTTTGACTCTACCCAACTCTCATTCAACTCTGCTGACCCTGGGCTGAAAGCCCCATCTAGGTCAATAGATGGTCACTCTGCTTCCTAATGCTACCTTGTCCTTTCCTTTATGCTCTGTCTCAACCCAGCATCCTTACAGAGAGGTCTAGAGCAGGCATGAAATTTATGCTGTAAGCCTGCAGAGTTTGCAGAACACTAGACCCCACAGACCATCAAGAGGCATCTACGGTTTGTAAAATGCCCTCTTCACTGTTCCCAGCCTGGGTCTCCATTTCCCTCTTCATCCAGAATTCTGAACATTCTTTGGCATTACTCCGGTCTTAAGCTTTAGTGTATACTCTATGCCTGTGACCAATGCTGCTCATTGCAGTCATATGAAAAATTCTCTGAATCTGAAAGTCTAGGGGAGAAAAGAAAACATGCAGAGAACTTAAAAGAGGACCAACGTGCATCTATTCTTAGTTACTATTGTAAGGAGCCCTGGGGGGGGATGAGAAGGACAAAAAAATGGCTTTGATCCCCCCCCCCCAGTCTTATTCCCTAGCCTTAATAAATCTTTCTTGTTGACTGAAGAGTTACAACTTGAGAGATGTTTTACGGCATCTCCATTCTGCATGTGTGCAGCCAAGGAAGCCCTGTATGCTAGAGTAATTCTTTCCATTGTTTAGGGAATATTCATCCAACATAGCTGGGCACCAATCAGAAGCTAGAATACCCTTGTGAACAAGGTTTGGCTTCCTCCGGGATAGTAAAGAACTGCAACCTTCCAGGAGGTGGCTCTGTTGCCCAGAACACACTCATTAAATGAGGAAAGCCAACTCTACAAAGAACAATTAAATTAACAAGCACATATTTTGGCAAGCTCTGTGTTCTCCAGGTCTCTCCCAGGGGAGAGAAAGGTAAATTCAACCCAATGTCTGCCCTCAGAGGGATCAGAATTAGTCCAAGTTTTTCTAACCAACTCCTTTGCTGGTTATTTCTCAACATTACCCATGGCTAAACTCTCTCAGCTACTAGGACTACATCCTACAGGCTGACACTATGACCTATATTTGTATTAGTCTGTAAGTGGCATGAGAACGTTATTAGACATGCATGTTTTATATTTCTTTCTAGCCCTCTCTTGACTTCAGCATTGTGCTTCTGGTCACAATTACAGCTCTCCCCAGCTCCTGCCAGAAGACCCTTTTCCCAGTTTCCAGCTTGTAATGTATTCACATAACCAACCATAGTCTATTACCATGGCATATTTTCTTGCTGGTTTATGTTCTGGCATCTCTTTAAGAATATGCTTCTCAGTAGAGAGGCTGTGGCACATGCCTTTAATCCCAGCACTTCACAGACAGAGGCAGGTGGATTTATGAGTTCAAGGCCAGCCTGTTTTGCAGGAAGAGTTCCAGGACAGCCAAGGCTACACAGAGAAACCCTGTCTCAACAAACCATATGTGTGTGTATACATATGTAAATGGTTTATATATATGTATGTGAATATACATACACATATACATACATTTATATATACTTCTTTGTTTTTTTCTGGTTTTTGTTTGTTTTGGGGGGGTTTTATTTATTTATTTTTGTTTTGTTTTGTTTTGTTTTTCGAGACAGGGTTTCTCTGTGTAGCCCTGGCTATCCTGGAACTCACTCTGTAGATCAGGCTGGCCTTGAACTCAGAAATCTGCCTCTGCTTCCCAAGTGATGGGATTCAAGGCATGCACCACCACTGCCTGGCCCTATATGTCTTAATAATGAAGATCTTTTCTACCTGACTCACTGCTACATGTCCAGTATTTAGAACAGTGTCTAGTTTACAACAGAACTCAGCTGTCTTAGGTGAGTAAATGAAGGCAGTAATAAGTCATCATGACTTACTGCTTATTGACTTGTATTCTAACATTACTCATTCATTTAATCAACAAGCATTTGCTGGGTGTCTATCACATGCAAAACATTTCCCCTTACCCCAGGAAACACTAGAGTCGAGAACAATCAAGTCACCATCATGATAACTAGAACTCTACCCAAACCATCTGGAGGCAAGAAACAAAATTGCTTGGAAACATTATAGGTGAAATAAATTAGGCAATGAAATCTTTATTACTTATTTCTTTATTAAGCAACCTCACAAGATTGATATCTCTGGAGCTATTTCCTCATTATTTTTAATTATAGCTTTCTCCCTACAACTGCCAAACATTCTAATGCATGCTAGAGCTAGTTTCACTGTTTAGCTAGTGATTGCTCAATGTTCACTTTATATATATCCATACACGTATATGGATATACACATAACCGTCATTTGATAGTATAATTGTGTGTGTGTGTGTGTGTGTGTGTGTGTGTGTGTGTATGCACGTGTATGATACAGCTACATATTTGTATGCGGCAGGAATTTTTCCTGCCCATTGTATTTACAGTGGAGCTCAGTGATTGGGCAGTAGTAGAGGTAGGTGGAGCTGGGAGTTGGAAAGAGAAAGGAAAGAGGAAGGAGAGGAAGAGAAGGAGAGAAGGAAGAGAGGAAGATAGCGGCAGACATATGAGTCTAGCAGTCTTGAATAATTATAGCAAAAGGTTAGATATTGGGATAACAATTCTAACTGTGTGGGCATCTTGAGTATTGAGTATCTGCTGATATGTAAATCCACTGGATAATCTTTAAACATTAAGAGTCTTCTTTTTACCGGGTACTGGGAAAATATATCTACCACATTGGGGTGATGGAGTTGGCCCACAGAGCTGACAGGCAGAGACAGCAGCCACGTTAACGTCTCGTGGAGCCAGGGCCAGCGCTCCCGGGCTGGTGCTGCTGCCGCTGTTAGTACGGGAACATAAAGCAGGAACATGGTGGTGGCCAGGGAGCTAGCCAGAGCTGGGCCACCTACAACATTTGTATTTCAGGATTAATATCCCTTCTGATTCTATTACCCTAAAAAAAAGTTAAAAGAGCTAACAGGTAATGTTCATCAATTCCTTAGGTAACCACATTCCTGATAATGTAGAGAAGCCTGAGAAGTTTGAATTTACATATAGACACCCAAGGCCATTTCTGCCTCAAGAACAGGAGTCAGAAAGCTTTCTAGGAGAAGGACATTTGCATCCAAACCATGGTGCCCTTCAAAAGCTCAGACAAGTCTCCATTAGTGGCTCTGTCATTTTCCTCAGTCAAGTCACTCACAGCAAAGCCCTGAGTGAGAGAACAGTGAAGCTCTATGTTGGAGTCACCAGCATATTAGGAAAATGAGAATAAAAGGTGTCAAATTCTGTGGCTTCAGAGGTCTTCAAAGAGGCTTCCTTCTGAAGATGACTTAGTGGACTGGAATCTAACCCTAGGGTGACTTTAGGAGCCAAATGCAGAAAATAGCAGGGCTATTAATAGAATTATCACTGATGGTCCCCATCCAGGGATGCTTGCTTTGAAAAGACAAAAACTGGTTCCAACAAAAAACTATGGGAAACTAAGTTGTTTCCGTTGATTTGTCCTGAGATCTACCTCATTATGTAGGTGCCACTGGTGACATTCAGGCCACTGCCTCTGTCTTCCTGCATGTGCCTGCATACACAGAAGAAGGCATTTTCAGGGAGAGAAGATCTGCTTGGTAGTTATAGAAAACTTAAGACTCTGGGCTAAAGAAATAAATAAATCAGGAGAGAAGTAAGCACATCCTATTATGTAGGTAGCATGAGTCCTCTGCCACAGTATGTACAACTAGCACACTTGTGTACAGGAAGTGGGTATGATCAGTAAGGCTTTGATGATTTCCCCTAGGTTTGCTTTGGAGCATGTAGTGTCCAGGGCATACACGTTGGTTCCTCTGCCCACACTCACCCTTTTCCATTTTTCCCTAAGCACTGCATAAATAATTTCTTTCCATTTTTTGCAATGAACAAAGTTGCAGAGCATGATTTAGCTGTCCCTGGCCTTCTCCACTCTCAGCCCTACTGAGGTGAGATCCTCATTGCTGGGTGTTTGTTTAGAGAAAAAAAAATACTCTGGCAAGGTTCGGTTCTATCAATAATGGTGCTCAGACAGAATACTGGCAACCAGATGTAAAGTTATAACATCTTTTAGAAACACAGAGAGCCTGCTGACTGCCACAAAAAGTAATAAACTCTAGAAGTCTATAACAGGTACATAGTATCTTAGATTTGTCACTTTTCTGTTGCTGTGATAAGACAGTATGACCCAAAGCAACTTACGGGAGTGTTTGGCTTACAGGAAAGAAGGATAAGAGTCCATTGTGGCTAGAAAGCATGACAGCAAGCAGCAGGCATGGCAGCAGAAGCAGCAGGAAGCTGAGAGCTTACATCCTCAAATGCAAGCCTTAAGCAGGGAGAGCACCCTCGGAGTGAGGAGAGACCGTGAGCACTCAGCCTCCATCCCCAGTGATTACTTTCTCCAGCAAATCTCTACTTCAAAGGTTCAACAACCTCTCCAACAGCGCCACCAACTGGAGGCCAAGTACTTAAATATCTGAGCCTCTGGGGTACATTTCCCATTCAAAACTCTATAACCTTGTTTGTATGAATTGAACACTAGACACAGTTCTTTGGGTTTCTTGGAGATTATGGTTTCTAGTACCAGGATTGATTTTATAATAAGAACTCAACACATTTTGAAGATAGAAAAGGAACTAGCCAAAAGTTCTTGCTAGTTGGGTAGATGAATATCATACCATGTGCATTCAGGTGCATTCAGGCTTGCTTATAGCAGATCACATAGCCTTGAGCCACCCACCTAGAACACAATCCTCTGAAGTTACAAATTCTTTGTTAGGCAGCACTTATCAAAAAAGTCACAGGCTGCAGTTCAGTAGTACAGTATTAGTTATCATGTGAAAAGCCCTGGACTTCATTCCAAACACCAATAAATAAATAAAAGATGGCCTAGAGAGATGGTTCAGTGGTTAAGAGCATTGGTTACTCTTCTAGAGGACCCAAGTTCAAGCCTCAGGATGCACATGGTCACCCATTACCAGCTGCAACTCTAGTACCAGGGGGATCCAGTCCTCCTTTGACCTACACAGGCACAGTGCACATACATGCATGCAGGCAAAATGCCCTACACATACAACACATAATAGGTAAGCAAACAAGATCCAAACAAAACCGCCTCTTCACTTGAGTATACATTAGACTTTCTTGCCGGGCGGTGGTGGCGCACGCCTTTAATCCCAGCACTTGGGAGGCAGAGGAAGGCGGATTTCTGAGGCCAACCTGGTCTACAGAGTGAGTTCCAGGACAGCCAGGACTACACAGAGAAACCCTGTCTTGAAAAAACAAAACAAAAAACAAAAAAAATTAGACTTTCTCGATAAAGAAAAACAAAACTCACAAACTTTTTAGCTCATGAGATGCTGAAAGGTCAGCTCTAAAGACAGACATGGTCGATGAAAGAAACACCAAAATCACTCCAATTTCTAGAGACTACATCCAAATGTATCTTAAAGGCATCTCAGAAGCTTTAGAGGGAAATAATGGAGAGTTTGAATAGAAAACATGAAGTGGAAGCTTCTGGTTTCTTTGAAAGTCAGTTGTGTTGGATAACGTTTTGCTGGGACAAATCTGAAGAAGGAGCGTTTTCCTAAAGTAGACACAGGTGGAAGGACGTTTTGCTAAAGCAAGCACATGAAAGGATGAGTGATGAAGGATTCTTTGCTAATGACACGCATGTATCAGTTCAGCTTACAATACATAGCTGAGCTCTGTCGTGATTCCATAGAGAGAAACGCTCCAGAAACTCCTCTGGTGGTGCTCTGGTGGTGCTCTGGTAGTGCTCTGGTAGTGCTCCTCTGGTGAAGCTCTGGTGGTGCTCTGGTGGTTTCTTACCACTTCCAAGGACTCTGGCTGATTGGCAGAGTGATGTCAGCTGATACAGACTTACGTGAACTTTCGCTAAGACAGACTCACATGCTGAAGCAAGACACATACGTAGTGAGGCAAGACATGGAGGATTCGTGATGCTTGGAGGGAGTGTGAATAAGAGTCAACGGACAGTGACGAAGGCTTAGCTTGCTTGCATGGCTAGCTTGCTTGCATGGCTAGCTTTGCAACACTTCTTGATCTCCACTTTCCTGAGAAAGGCACAGCCAAGTACTTGTCCCAGTCTCCCTGGTGGTCATGGTCCCTCTTGCTGACTTATGTCAATTTGCCTGAGGCCTGGTTGTCTCAGGCTAGAGAACCTGACCTAAGTTTGAACTCAGGTAAACAGGCCAGACACCTAACATTAGTTTCCAAGTTACCCACCAACAAAACCTGAGCCCAGCTCCAGTCTCTAGGCTAATCCCCAACAAGAACTGAGTCTCCAGGTAATTCCTCCAACAGATCTACAATCCCAGGTTAGTTACAAGCCTACCCCCTGCCATAACTACCAATGCAGAGGGAAGCAAAAATTAAGTTTATGATATGACTCCCAGCACGAGCCAATTATGTTAAAGGCCATGGTAACTCTCCAATTACATGCTTAAACACACACACACACGCACACGCACATGCTTATAGATTTTTATAAAATGTTTCCCAATAGACATTCAGGGCTACTCATCACCAAAATGTCCTCCACAACAGCGATGCACTGAGGGGTCCAAGCTAGTGCAAATAAAAAGACCCTACTGTGATTGCAGATCCTGTCTGTTTTTTGGAGATCACTAACATTTCCCTGGCACTACAGTGCCACTGCTGGTTTGTGTTCTCTATCCCGACACTATTGAACTGAACTGCTGATATATTCGAGAAGTGTTTGCGAGTGGACCAGACTGCCGCTGATGACTCCTGTGAACTGAACTGCTGATTTCCTAACAACACAAATGGGATTTGCTCAAAAAAAACTTCTAAACAAGTCCACTTCTCCTGTATCTTAATAACGTTTCTTTTCCACTTTGGTAGGTGGTGGGTTAGAAGGGAGATTAAAGCATTTACGAACACTTATCATCATTAAAAATAGAATGAGAAAAAATTAAAACCACAAAAATGTGTTCTCTAGGAAACCCTAAAATGCCTTTCCCAAGAGACTCTAGGGTGAAAGGAAAGTGTTTGGAAATGTAAGAATATAAAAAAGGTATGAATAAATGGTTGAAAACTCCAACACACCAGGTTCTGAATGCATTAAAATGCCGGACTGAAACCAGGCTGAAGAGGATAAATTGTGAGCTTTATTCTGGAAAATCACACTGTGCTCTGGTTTGCTTTCTGTGGCTGGGATAAGCACAAGGACCAAAAGCCGCTTGCAGAGTGTGGTGACTTGAATAGGAATGGCCGCCATAGATCCTAGTGTTTGAATGCTTGGCACTATTAGGTGGTGTGACCTTGTTAAAGGAAGTGTGTCACTATGGGAGTGGACTTTGAGGTCATATATGCTCAAGTCTGGTCAGTGTGATGCTACTTGCAGATCAAGATGTAGAACTCTCTGCTCCTTCTCTACCCCTTCTCCTGCACGCTGCCATGCTTTCTGTCATGACGATAATGAATTAAACTGCCAATGCAGGTTTTTGTTTTTTGGTTTTCTTTTTCCTCAAAAGGCTTAAAGGAGAAAAGGAAATAAATAAAAAGCTTACAAATCAAACAGAAAGTTCCCAATCTGTATGAGCAGTCTGCAAATTGTCATGTTAGAACAAAGGATCAACAGCTTTAGCTAACACATCAGAACTCTGATTGCACCATATCAGAATAAAAGTCAGCAGAGAATTGATTGAGTTATCTCAGGAAAAATGTAGTGCCCACCCACATAACAAGTAATGTTTGAGCCAGGCCTAGGACGCTTGGGGCCTGCCTGATCCTCCAGTGAGGAAGAGGCTAATGCTGGAGGACTCGGGCACCCCTCATCACATGCAGGCTGGACTCAGCGTGATCAGCCAAGCCCTCCACAGCCTCAGCCCCAGTTCTGCCTGCACTCTCCCCAAGAATTGTTTTCCTCTTCCTACACACACTGCACTTATTTAATCAATGCTACATTCGCTCTTATTGAGGGTCAACATCAGCTATAACCCTAAAGCAATATTTTAAAGTATAAGTAATACAATATTGTTTCCACTATCATGGAACCAGCATTACATTTTAATTGGAAAAGGAGGTCATAATTACATACATATCATTGAATTTTGGCAATGGGTAGAAACATTTGAAAAACTCATGATTACTCATTTCTGTATGCTATGATAGTTATTTTAAAAAAAGAACAAGTAAAAGTAGTAAAGGTAAAAAAACAGCCTGTTGTCTTAGCATTTGGGAGGCTGAATTCAAGGCCAACCTAGGCTTCATATTGAGTTTAAGGCAAGTCTAAGCTAGATAGAAAAACCCTGTCTCAAATCAAATTAAATTAATAATTACCTAAATAAATTTTTATTCATTTAAAAATATGTATTTAAATTCTAAAAGAGCCACACAATCAACAACATCTTCAACTAAATTTATTATGTATTTATTAGGATAAGCCTAAGACATTCATTGCAGGAGTTGGCATTTTGTAATCATTGATTTCTCATTTTAAAAGTTCTTTTAAAACTTTATTATTTAGGTTATTTTTTGCTATGTATTTCCATGTTGTTTGCATTGAAAATTTTATATATATATATATATATATATATATATATATATGTGTGTGTGTGTGTGTGTGTGTAATAGATATTGTATATATAGATATATATCATGTATATCATATATATGACATGTTGAAATCTATGAATATATCCATTTGGATATATTTGAAAAATAATCTTAAGAACTATAATTCTATTATATATTCTATCTCAATAGCAAAAAATGTAGCACTAACTAAATAATAGCAATTACACTATAAAGAGATCAGTCTAAACAGCTCTTAAGAAGATGCATGCAAGTTACCTGAGGCCATGGGTGTGACAAATTACAGATAAATGCATACTTACGTTTTGAATTTTTGTGTCTAGCAACGTTCCAGGTATGGAAGAACAAAGATGAATAAACTGTGTCTCACCATCCCTAGGGGTAGAGGAAAATGAAGCAGGAGACTGGGGAGACAGGTAAACAAATTATAACTGTATGATGTAATATCTGTAATTACAGGGGTATGTCCAGGATCTCATGGGGTAACTGCTAAATGGATGGTAGATTTTATTGAGAGAGGCCAAAGCAAAGGAGGAAACTTCAACCTGAATTTTTTGGTTTTTTTTTTTAATTGAAAAAAAAGCCATCCATACAATATATTCTGATCAAACTCCTCCCAGATCCTCCCCACAATGGTCTGGAAATTAAGCATGACTGGGAGTAATACAGTATGAAGTTTTTGAGAAATGTAGCAAGGTTTAACATCTATTTGTCTCGTCTATGGTCCTTGGAAAGCAGTCCAAAATGGGAAATGAAAAACTAGAATTGATAAACAAAATTGCTAAACACGTGGTCTGGAGTCTGGATCTCAGTTTCTGCAATTGTAAGGATTACTGTCAACGATCCTTACTCCACACCTTACGTACTCCGTCAAGTGGTTATAAATATACAGTTAAGCAATATATGGGGAAATATTTTGAAAACACAATGCTAGTCTATATATTTGTCAAGATCATGACGTTTCTATATTGAGTTACCTACAGCCAACATTTAATTACCACTATCACAGATGAGAAATATGTGGCTCCTCAGAATTCCATAGCATATTTCTTCTCCACCTTTGCATGTCTGTTCTGTCTTTGACTTCCTAACATCTTTGAAGAAAAAGCCTGGGCACGCTTTGTTACCCTAGACGTGCAGAAGAATGAAGAAGGCGAAGGAGCCAAGGAGCTAGAGACAAATCAGGACGTGAACTCCTGAGTGTGCCTCCAAATCACATTCCTTCCTACGCAAAGTACACAGGACACAAGAAAAGAGTGAGAAGGAATGAATATTTCTAACAAACGTTCTAGTAGTCACCAAGAACAGGTAATGACACATTGTATCTACATGATCAACAGTAAAATTCATCTTTCCTAATAGTTCACTGAGAGAGAAATCATGTTTCTAAAACTCAGTGCAGAAGAAATTCCTACCTGCATGCACATTTCTCTTCCCATGCTCCCAGCTTATCAAAGGCCACTATCTTAGGGACTCGCTGTCCAGCTCTATGGATTCTAGGGGTACCACTGTCCACCCCAGGAACTGCCTCTCATCCTTAATCTCAACTCAAATGACACATCTGATAACAACTGACAGAAATACCTCCTTTCCTTGAAGCCACACAGCTTAGATTTGTGGATAAGAATCCAGGTCCTAAAGACAATCTACTTCTATCTTAATCTCAGACTGCTGCATTTGACAGCCTCTCAGCCTTTGAACTTTTGTCTATAAATGAATGACTATTGTAGTGATGTTAATAACAGTTGATACTTAGGTTAATAGCAAGTGTTGCCAGGCAGTGGTGCCGCACGCCTTTAATCCCAGCACTTGGGAGGCAGAGGCAGGTGGATTTCTGAGTTCGAGGCCAGCCTGATCTACAGAGTGAGTTCCAGGACAGCCAGGGCTACACAGAGAAACCCTGTCTCAAAAAAGCAAAACAAAACAAAAAAATAGCAAGTGTTATATTTTAAATGACTGTAGAAGCTTAAACTTTGGAATAGTCATATTGAGGGACATTGGAACCTTTAGAAGAGGATGCAAAGTGGGAAATTCTTAGGTCATTGGACATACACCTCCAAAGGGAATTATTGTTCTGGCATGGCACTGTATGTGTACAATCTAAGTACACAGGAGCTGAGGTAGGAAGATCACACAAGTTTTATGACAACCTAGACCTAGTGAGGTTGAGGCCTGAGCTACAAAGTTATACACTGTTTCAACAATATAGTGTATGTAAGGAGGTTGTTACAAAGCCCTGACTAGTACTCTCTCAGCTCCTATCAGGAATTGGTATAAATGTTTTGTCCCATCACAAGCCCGCACTATGATGGGCTTACCAGAAGCCCAAACAGATGGAACTGCCTGGTCTTGTATTGGAACTTCCCAATCATTAGCCAAAGTAAATCTTTTTTCTTTATAAGTCAGTTATGTTAGGTTATCATGATAGCATAAAGCTAACAAGCAGTGAGGCCATTTCTGAATATCTGAATATGGAAGAACCTTTGGACGTGGTTGTGAGTAGAATTTGGAACAGTGTGGAGAAGCTGTTTAAAGACCTTTGGCCCCTACATGGAGCTTAGTGAGCAATTCTTTCTTTTTTTTTTTTTTTTAAAAGATTTATTTATTTTATTTATGAGTACACTGTAGCTGTCTTCAGACAGACCAGAAGAGGGCATCGAATCTCATTATGGGTGGCTGTGAGCCGCCATGTGGTTGCTGGGATTTGAACTCAAGACCTCTGGAAGAGCAGTCAGTGCTCTTAACCGCTGAGCCATCTCTCCAGCCCTTAGTGAGCAATTCTAAAGAGGGATCATACCAGAATGTCAATAGGAATGTGGGCATCAAAGTCAGTGTTAATTGGGTTTCCATGGAAATAAAGGGTCTATTAGTCATGGAACTGCAGCCATGCTTAGAGCATTATGGCAAATAAGTATTGACTTCTTGTCCAGACCCAAGGTTTTGAGGAACACAAACCTTAACAGTGATGGAGCTTACTATAGACAGGAGATTTCAAGAAAGTAAGCATGTGTTCTGTAACATGGCTATTACTGGCTTCTTTTAGTCACATTTAAAGTAAGAGGATGAAAAAGTAGTGAAGTTAAAAGATTTGAAAACTTCTCGGATGCACTCGTAAAGATGCAACTAAAGAAGCTGAAAACAGATTAGCACTGACAAAAAGTAAAGAAAAAACAGAACCTAGTATGTTAGCTATTTTTTGTTGTTGTTGCTGGTGCTGTGATAAAACACCACGATCAATGTGTCTTATAAAAGGAAGCCCGCATTTTGGCTTACAGTTCAGAGAGAAAGCTTATAACGGTAGAGGAAGCCTGGCAACGATTACCAACACAGGAAGCTAAGAGGTCACAGCTCTATTCATGTACAGAAAGCAGAGAGAGTAAAATGGATGCAGCATGAAGCACAAACTCTGAGAGAAAGACCTCAGTTACACATGTGTAGCTTCTAACACTTTCCAAACACCTCCAAACAGTGCCAGCTGGGGACCAAGTATTCAAATAATTGAGCTTATGAGACATATTGCTCATTCAAACGCCACTAGCTGCAACACCACCGTGGTTAGTGTTAGTCACTTTTCTATTGCTGTGAAGAGACACCATGGCCAAGACAACTATTATGAAAGAAAGCATTTAAGGGGCCTTACTTACAGTTTCAGAGGCATAGTCTATTGTCATCATGGCAGGGAGCATGGTGGCACACATGGTGCTGGAGTAGTAACCAAGAGCTACATCCTGATCTATAGACTAAGAGAGTACAACACTAGACCTCACTTGGGCTTTTGAAACCTCAAAGTCCATCCCCAGTGGCACATATCCTCTTACAAGGCCACATCACCCCTTAAACCTTCAAATCTTTTCCAATAGTACCACTCCCCAGTGACTAAGCATTCAAATATATGAGTCTGTGAGGACCATTCTTATTCAAAGCACCACAATCATGCACTTATCACAGGTTCAAAAGTGTAGCACTGGGACCCAAGAGATGGCTCAGTGGTTAAAAACACTGGGTGTTCTTCCAGGTGACCCAGGTCGTATGCCCAGACTCCACATAGCAGCTCATTACTATCTGTAACCCCAGGCTCAGGGATCTGATGCCCTTTTGTGGTGTATGAATGCTCCATGCATGCATGTGATATGAAAAATACAGAAAGACAAAATACCCACACACAGAAATTTTTTTTTGAGACAGGGTTTCTCTGTATAACCCAGGCTGTCCTGGAACTCACTCTGTAGACCAGGCTGACAGACCAGGCTGGCCTCGAACTCAGAAATCTGCCTGCCTCTGCCTCCCAAGTGCTGGGATTAAAGGCATGCACCATCACTGCCTGCCTAGAAAATTAATTTTTAAAGTGTAGCATTATTGATTTGTTTAAAAGACTTTTATGTTACTTTTTTGTCACTGTGATAAGAAATCTAATAGAAACAACTTAATAGAAGGAGGGCTTATTTTGGCTCACAGTTTTGAGGGATACAAGTCCATCATAATGGGAAGAACAAGGCATTTCCATCCATAGCAGCAGTAGCTCGCAGCATAACTTGGCAGATGAGGAATGTGGTGATTTGAATACTCTTGGCCCATGAGAATTGGCATTATTAGGCGGAGGAGCCTAGCTGGAATAGGTGTGGCCTTGTTGGAGGAAGTGTCTCTGTGCGTAGGTAGCCTTTAAGGTCTCCTAGTGCTCAAGCTCTAGGAGAACAGAGCCTCCCCCTGGCCTCTTGGCTGCTTGGACAAGACAGTCTCCACCTGGCTGCCTTTGGATAGAGGTGGAGAACTCCGGCTCCTCCAGCACCATGCCTGCCTGCACACTGCCATGCTTCCCACCATGATGATAATGGACTGAACCTCTGAAACTGTAAGACAGCTCCAATTAAATGTTTGCCTTTATAGAAGGCTGGGAAGGGATTAGGGATTTGGCTCAGTGGTAGAGCGCTTGCCTAGCAAGCGCAAGGCCCTGGGTTCAGTCCTCAGCTCTGGAAAAAAAGAAAAGAGAGAGAGAGACTTGAAAGACAGAGGTGGAAGCCACATCCAGTATCCTGAGAATAGAAACTGAAGACAGTGTGGAAAATATATCCAAGAAAATAACTGTGTTGGCTCCATCTGGGAGCAAATATCCCTCCACAGACTGATCCACATGTCAGACAAGTAACTTAAGATTTAGAATTTTGCCTGTTGAGTTTCACAACTTCCTGTTCCATCTATTTAATTTCCCTATTCCTCCTTTTTTGAATGAGCTAACTAGCCTATACATATTTCCCATTGTATCCAGGGAGTACACTCCTTGAATTTTGAGTTCTTTCTGAGTTCAAAGATGAATTTTTCTAGTCTTGGAAACATTAGACTTGCACCTTTGAGAAATCTTAAGCAATTAAGACCTTGAATTCTTAGTGTCACCAACTGGTTGAGGTTGATCCTGCTCTACTTAGATAGAAAACATGAACCTGCAAAATAGCCCAGTTAGTCTTAGAAGCCCTGAACTTTGAACGTTCAGTGACACTCAATAACTTTTCATGACATCTCAAAGACTGTGTGGCAGAGGCGCTGTAACTTTATGTGTTAAGTCTCTGCACTCTGGATCTGGAAGCTTTCAGAGCTCTGGATAGCAGCTGTGCCCTCAGAGCTGGGCTCAGTTTCCAAGTACTCTCTCTGACTTCTCAGAAGCCAGAACTAGTAATTATTAGTGGATCTCTGAAATTATTCTAGTGACAGGGGCCTGCAGCTCTTTCCCATTCTTGGCTCTGAGCTCTTAATTACTTAGGAATGTAGCTGGACTTCTGGCTATTTTGTGGGTTCTTTTTTCTTCCACTCTTCTCCACCCCTTTTCTTCCACTCTTTCAACCCCCTAATACTAAATATGAGGGGGAAAAGAATAGAGGGGAAAGGGGGTCACATTATCATTAGATTACTTCCTACTGATTAGGGGTCTCCAATTCCTTAGAGTAAATTTGATTTTCACCGTCAGGATATCTAATTTCTTTTTCTACTTAACAAAACATGATCCACAGCAATCAACAGCAACCAACCAACAATGCACCAACAGCAACCACACCTTTTGGGGCCCTAGCATTTATATACCCTATGAAAAGTCCCCAGAATTCCAAATGTCACACACTCCCAGAACTATCTGTTAGGGGGCAAAATCACACCCTTACTTGAGAGTGAAGTAAATTATAGTCAGCTGCTCTCTGAATTAGACCCATATCCCACACCTGGGATTAAAGCAAAAACAGGAAAACATATTCTTAGAATAGTTCTGTGTTTTTTAAGGGAAACCAAACTTCTCACTACACAGGAACTATTCACCAATCCTCCTGATGCTGGCTGTTCGTGACACTAATGGGCCTTGGTGTTGTCTGTGTTTTTTGAAAACTGCTCAGTCTGCTCTCCTTGTGCTCAAAAATCACCAGTAAACAACAAAACAGAGACGAGTGGGGGCCAAAGTCATAAGTTAGCGAGATGGCTCAGCAAGTAAAGGCACTTGCCACCAAGCTTAATGGCCCAATCCCCAGAACATATATAGTGGAGAAAGAGAACCAATTCCAACAAGTTGTCCTTTGATGTCCACATTTCCACTGTGGCATGTACAACTACTCCACCCCACCTCCCATATTAAATAAATGTAAAAAAATAAGATTTTTAGTTAAAAAATTAAAAGCACTGAGATGGAGTTTTCTTAAGGCCTATGCTCGAGAGAAAATTGCAAATTTTGACTGATGTTATTGCATTCAACTAAAAACTTCTACACACTAAAGAATACTATCATCAAAAGGTGATTGACAGAGTTCTCAACAGACTCCAAATATTAAACACCAAAAAAAATCAATAAAAATGAATTTGAGAATCCTGGCAAAGTCAACTTCTAACCAAAATTAGGCCAAGGGAATAAAGATCATTTCACATTGATTAAGGGAACAATCAATCAAAAACAATTCTATATGTACATGTATCAAATGTCGGCACACCTGATTTCATAAAACAAACCCTAGTGGATTTAAAGCATAAATTGACCTCAGCACAAAAGTAGTGAGTGATTTCAGTATTCTATCAACAGGCAGAACACACAGATCAATAATAATAGCAAGAACAAAGAAACATCAGAGTTATATGACAGTATAGATCAAAATGAACTTATTAGAAACCTGTCTAACAGTCCATACAAACACTACAGAAAACAGTTTCTCAGGCCTATGTTAGAGATTTCTCTAGACTAGAACATAACATTTTAAAGTCTTCCTCAGCTATATAAGGAATCTCAAAAAAAACCTCAATATTTTTCCTACATGAATAACATGATTAGAACAAGATTAGAAAAAAAATCAAGAAAACAATCTCTTTCATACTAGTGTTAGAAATGAGATTCAGAACGCAAAGAAAGTGGACATGGCAAGATTTATTCTTGATCAAGAGGGTATGCTTGCAAAGAAGAACTCACACCAAGATAAAAAGTGCATTTGGGTTTTATTCTAACTCTGGTAATGGTTGTGTCTTTTTCCCATTGACTAGGGTCTGACCTCACAATTTTATTCAGTGGAAAGGATTAAAACATTTGCATAAAAGTATTACAAGGTGAGGAAGATGAAAATTTTAACTCCTTGTCCTAAACACCAGTTTTATAGCATTTAATAGAAAAGACTCATTGTTGATATCTCCTACAATACCTTCTTTTAAAATATCTAGGAAATAAACTTATCCAACAAAGTTAAATGACCACAAGAATTAAAATTTTTAAATGCTCAAGAATACACTGAACTACTGGAAGTTAGAAATCCCTTGCATTCTGTGTGTGTATGTGTGTGTGTGTGTGCGTGTGCATGTATACAAGTACAAGATATAGAGGCCAAAGAGGCCAAGATGAGAGCCCTCGATGTCATTACCCTTGGATACCATTCACTTTATTTTTGAGACATGGTCTCTCACTGGGATCTAGAGCTCACTGATTAGAGTATGCTGGGTGGCCAGTGAGTCTTAGGATTTGATTCCCTTCTCCAGCCCTGGGATTGCAGGCACCCGCATCCTAGCTTCTTAGGTCTGAACCAGGTCCATGTGTTTAAGCAACAGACATTCCAGTGGCTGAGCTGTCTCCACAGTCCTTTGCAACAAAGTTTTACTCAGCTGCTAAGTGTGAAACTATATCAATTTCAGGAAAATGAATGGAACTGGAGGTCAACGTGTTAAGCAAAATAAGCTGGACTCAGATAAATATCACATTTTTTCTTATGTAAGGAACATATGCATGTATATTATGAATACATAAATAAATATATATGAAAGACATAAGAATACAAATGTGGAAGGGTGGTGGGAGGGGGTTGAAGGAGGGGAGAAAAAGGAAAAGCACAAAGTAAAGGGAGATTTAACAAGATAAACTATCTCACATATTACATGAGGGGGTGGGGGAGACTCTTTGAAAGCAGGAAGTGGACCTGTGAGAGGAGGGAACATAGACTTGGAAACATCATAGTAATTAAACATGAACAAAGTTCAATGATACACATGCATGAAAATAGCCTAGCTATGCTAACTGAAAAAAAAATTAAAAACACTCTGTAAACAAACTTGCCACCACAACTCACATTCATGATCTATATTTTCTATATTAGTCTTATCCCAGCTGTGGTGACTACGTGGCATAGGTGTTTATCTTGACTCTCAGTTTCAAAGGCTTTGGACCTTAGCTGGCTGTTTCCATTAAAATGAGCCTGAAATGGGGAGTCCATCACATGGTAGACAAGAAGATGATGGAGGTGATGACAGGATGTCTTTGCTAGCATGGTTCTTCCTCCCCACCCCCGTTCATTTTATCTGGCTCCCCAGACTATTGGGATGGTGCTGCCCACATTCGGGGTGGGCCTTCCCTTTAGCTATTCATCTCTGAGAACACCTGCGAAGGCAAATCCAGAAGTACGCTTAAGTAATGCAGGCTGTCTTCATTTGCTGTCTGTTTCTGAATAAAAGCAACTTGGGAAAGGAAACAGTTGTTTCACCTTACACCTCTTGGGTCACAGTCAGTCCACCACTAAGGGAAGTCGGGGCAGGAACTCAAGGCAGGAACCTGGAGGCAGAACGGAACAGAAGTTGTGGAGGAATGCCACTTACTGGCTTGTTCTCCATGGCCTACTCAACCTGTTGTCTTACAGCACCTCAGCCTACCTGAGCACCTGGCACCATCTGATGTGGCTGAGAACCCCTCCTACATCATGATGAGTCAAGAAAATGTTCTCACAGACTTGCCTGTGGGATATGTTGATGGAGGTGTTTTCTCGGTCAAGATTTTGTTCCCAGACTCTAGCTTGTGTGTCAAATTAACAAAAAACTAACTGGCATATTATTATTTCTCAATCTAACAATATTGGCCATCATACTTTGTTATTTCTATAATGGCACTAACATAAGGGAAATTATATGTTTTGTTGACAACATTCTCATTTAATCAAGTGAAGAGTAATTTTTTTATTTCCCTTTGGAATGTTACCTACATATTCACCATCAGGAAAACTCAGATCTGTGACAATGTCACACATAGTATGAGCACAAGCTTTTCATCCCTACATCAGGACAGATATCGATTCATTTGTATCCACCTTAGCAGAGATCTTACAGATGAGAGTGGGCATTTGATGGGACATTGCCACAGTTGCCTCTGGAAATGAATAATATACTGACTTATTATCATATTCTTTCCTTATATTTATTCTTTATGCATCAATTGACTTTATATTAACCTTTTAAATTATGTACATTAGAGGTTATGTTACCTATGAAAATAATTTCAGACATTTTAAGAAGTTTTAGGTTTTTATTATAAATCAGGAATGTAGGGCAGATGGAATTACAGCCTGGTCCCAGAAGCAATTCAGTGTCACCCTTTCTTCTGTTGGCCATTTTGACAGCAGGTGGTGCTAGAAGAGAGGCACTCCCCCAAAGACATACTGGGCTTAAACCCTCTACCTTGACACCTCTCCAAATATATATAAGTACATAAGTAAATAAACTTACAAATAACCACTTTTACTTTTTTAAATTTAATGTTATTGGTATATTTCTGATGAGCTGGCAAGAAATTGGAGAAAATGTAACTTTATATGGTACCCACACGGGTCACAGTCAGTCCACCTCTAAGGGAAGCCACCAGTTCACTTGTGACTCACCAGTTGAGTGACATCTATAAGACCTGGTGTCTAAACACAAGAAAGATCCTGCAACTTTGACACAACCTGTAGAGTCAGATTCTGCATTATGAGAAAAGCATACAGGAAACATTGGGTTTTGGTAATGAAATCATCCAATATTCAGGTTAGTTTAGAGTATGACATGACCTGAGTTCATAATCTTAGTTGAAACTATCATCAGACCTCTTAGCTCAATGAGGATTTCAGTCATTTAATGAAAAGGGTCACCCTCTGTCAAACAGCTAAAGAACAAGGCAATACGTCTTAGCTACTATAATACCTCTTCCTGCAAAATGTCCTACCTCTGACCCTATAGCGAGCCTCTTAGAAGGCTATAACAGTGAAGTACAGCTTTTACCAGTGGGTATGTATGCTTCTGATATGCCAGGTACATGGTATTATTCAGATTTGAGTCATCAAATATAGATCAAATTAAGGGGAAAGGCATTGAAAGAAAACAAAGACATCAGAAAGTTTCCTCTGACAGGCACAAACTAAGACAATAGGCGTTACATGAACACTGAGGAGTTTAGACAGTACAATGCTTAGTTATATTTTATGAGCTCATGGTACTCAAATAAGCTAATACAGTAGAACAATGGCTGACATATCAGGTTTGTCAGTCATATTATCAGTACTTGACAGTTTGCCAAGCTGTCCTTGGCAATGGCCCTGGATTCACACAACAAAAAGAGGAAAAGTTAGAATGGCCACTTTCCATTTGACATTTAGAAGCCCCAGATTATCTTAATGAAAGATAAATAAATGTGAAACCAGAGGAAAAAAATAGCCTGCCAAGACCGCCAGGTTACTAACTGTGCTTTTACCATCAACATACCTAAACAGCAAGGACCAGAATGTTCCTAGCACATTACAGAACTTGGCTTACTTTGGCCATGGTCCTGTACAATAGTTTCCTGAGATTCCCATCAATTGGGTGGCTTGAAACAAGAGAATTGTGCTCTTTCATAGTTCTGGAAGCTACAAACTCAACATTAAGAATCCGGCAAGGTTGGTTCCTTCTACATGGAGAATTCAGTTCATGCTCGTCTTCCAGTTTCTGGCAGCCATCAGGTATGTACCCTGTGCATTCTTGGACTTATAGATGCGTCACACCAATCTCTAACCATTTTCTCATGATTATGGTTTCCCTGTGTGCCTCTGTGTCTTCAAACAGCATTCTCCTTAGTCTCTTGGTCTCCAGGGCCAAATTTCCTTCTTACAAAAACATTGTTGTATTGAATTTGAGCCCAACATAATGATCTCACTTTAGCTTGATTGTACTTGCAAAGATTCTGTTTCCAACCCTTGATTCACAAGTAGCAAAGGTAAAGATGTCTGCTCATCAATTTAACTGTTGACAGACTTTAAATACGTTAATAGCTAAAAAAAAAAAAAAAGTGCATCAAGTTCTTCCCATTGTGAAATATCTTCATTTCCAAGATAAAGAAACTAAGCATTTGGACTGGATCTTAATTAGGGTATTTCTCTTCTAGTAGTATTTAGCTCAACTCTTTTTTTTCCAATTTGTTTATTTATTTTTCAATTTATTTGTTTTTATTTAATGTGTATGAATGTTTTGTTTTCACGGGTGTTTCTGAAATATATATGTACTGGGTGCCCCTTGAGGTCATAAAAAAGCTTTCGGCGATACTCTGGCACTGGGGTTACAGATGGTTGTGAGCCACCATGTCAGTGCTGGGAATTGAACCTAAGTCCTCTAGAAGAAGAAACAGTGTTCTTGACTACTGAACTGTCTAGTTAGCCCTTTACTCAATTTTTATTTTTGGTGTTTTTCTAGGTTTTAGAAGAGATTTATATTTACTTTGTTTTTTTTTTATTAACTCTATGTGTACAAGCTAGTTGAAAGAAGGTAAATTTATGAAGGCTCCTTAATTGGCCATTGTTGTCAATGAAGCTGGAGAAAGAAAGAATGGAAGGCATCTAGAAGTAATTGAACTACTATCAGACCAGAGCCATGCTGTGTGCAGAGAGCTGAAATCGACTGGAATGGAGAGTAGGAAATGGCTGGTTTTAAAATAAGCAAAAGGAGAGACGATATTTTTGATTAAGTTCTATTGTACTTACAATATCAAAAATAAATGTCAGCGTGCCGCGTTAGCATCCGATTGTAGGACTTGTCTGCTACAGTTAAATCGAAGTGATGTGGAGCACAGGATGCTTATGGTCCATGGATACACTGAAGAGAGTGTGGATGCAGCTGAATACCATAATCTGAATTATACTTAGTGAAAACAAAGCAAGTGTTAGTTCAAAGCCACACATGCCTACGGCTGCCATACCTGACAACGTAGTACTAAGAGAACAGTTTTAAAAGAAAAAAAAATTGGTTAAAAGAAATCAAGACATCTGTGTGGGAGACACATATCTGTATACACTCGCGCGCGCGCACACACACACACACACACACGTGCAATGAAAAAAACTAATAAATAAACCATATATAGACAATGCTTTTAGCATTCTAGGTGTTTGACACTATTCCAGTATACATACGAATGCCTGCTGTTGCATATGAATGTGGAGTGTTTGGGTTGGATCAGGTTCATGGCTTTGTTTCAAAGATTCCAGGGGCCTTATTCCATGCAAATATAAAAAAGTGGGGCTCATTTTTTGTAAGAAAACTCAGACGCAGATACCCTAGTTTTGTTGCATCTTAAAAGCAAGAAGGGGATTCAGTTTAGGGCTGTTACCTTCCAAGTCACAAACGGAAAATAGAAATACCCCTAAATGGCTCCCTACTTTCTTTATTTTAGTAAAAGACAATTAGAAAGAAAAACTTGCTCAAAGAGAGACTGAGATTTATTCTTCCATTTGCTGTTTGTTTGTTTGTTTGTTTGTTTGTTTGTTTATATCATGGGTCAACTACGGACTATGGAGGTGATTGCCACCTGTCTAGAATGGTGTTATTGGTACCCATTTGACTTCTTGCCTGTGATTGCTTCTCACTACACTGAGTTGTGTTGGCCACAGGGACTAAAACATTTACAGGTTGGAATTTAACAGAGAGACATTGTAACCCCTTTATATTGCTAGATACTAAAAACACTGTAAAACACCAACACCCAGCACAAGGTTTTCAGCTACAAATATGCAATACATTTCCCAGCATCACTATTTACTTGACAGTTATGTGAGCTCAGTTCTTAAAGAAAAGAAGCTTGGCATTGCTGCCTATTGTTAAAAGCCTAGTCAAGTCTAAACAAGAATGTTCTAGTAATCAGAAGGATGAGGTTCTGAAAATTAGTACTGTTGGGGGATTAGAAATAATAGAGAATTTTATTGGAAATGATAGAAAAAAAGTATTGGATCCCTTAACAGCTATTTCATGACTTAAAGTAAGGAATGAAAATCGTGTTATTTTCTATGACTTTTTTATGTGTGTGTTGGACTGAAATGTGGTTCTTCTCATTTCCTCTCTCCTTTTCCTAAGGCAATAACTCCTATGAAGTGACCACAAGTAGCATTGGACACCTGAACTTCCTCAGAGGGCTCCATAATTTCCTAGACACTTAGGTCCCCGGGAGCAGATCCGGGCCCTGTATCCGTATTCTTTCCTGTCTTCCTGTTCTCTCACTTTGGTCTGTGGGAACAGTCTCACCTCAGACAGGGCCTCCTGGCCAGCTCCTATGGATCAATGCCTCAGTTGAACTGTCTGCCTGGCTTTCCATCAGATCAACATTGATTCCAGGCTTTGCAGCAAAAGTGCCAGCCTTGGTCTATCCCAGTCTGTCTGACCTCATCGTTTTCCCCTGAGGGCACAAACATCCAGTCTCTAAGCCACAGGGACATCTACGTAATATGTTGGCTATTTCCTTTTTATTAAATCTGCCTTCCCATTACTGTTTCTGGGTTAACTCATCTCAGAACATAATAAAGCAGGAATGGTCTGCTGATCCTTTCTCCCCTGTGAGATAAATTAGTCTATACACAGTATTTCAAGTCCACCTATCTATCACAAGTATTTTTAATAGTATCTATTATGTTGGATGTTATCTTAGATATGAACAAAAATATACTAATAGTTCCTTAAGTCCTATATTTGCTCACAGAGTTTACGAAATTAAATATTTCCAAGAACAGGTTTCATTTTTAGGTGACTGAAGCATTATCTAACATCTCTTTTGAATATCCTTCAATTTCTGTTTTCACACTGAGTACAAAAAACTTCAAACTGTGCTTTTAAGTAGAAAGAGAAGGCGAGAATACCTATGGTATTCATTGTTCTTATTTTTAAGATAAATTTACTTTTGCCAAGTGGGAAGCAATCCTGTAACCTACAGGAGCTTTGTCTAAGACGCATTTTATCACCTAACACAGTGGTTCTCAACCTTCCTAATGCCGAAAGCCTTTAATTCTTCAGGTTGTGGTGACCCCCAGCCATAAAATTACTTTTGTTGCTACTTTCATAACTGTAATTTTGCTACTTTTATGAATTGTAATAAAAATATGTGTTTTCCAATAGTCTTAGGAGACCCCTGTGAAAGGGTCTTTCCACCCCTTAAAGGAGTTGAGACCTGTAGGTTGAGAACCTCCGCCTTAACAGGGTGTTTTTATGGTTTGAATGTGAAATGCCTCCACAGGCTATGTATCAGGGGCTCAGCTGTCAATTGGGGAATGTCTAAATATTTAACCTAATCAAGAGAATACTCTTTCAATACATTCACAGTGAGATAGCACTGCGGGGTGGGGGGTGTTGGAGAGGAGGAGAGGGTGTCCTATAAGAGGAAGTTGGTCTCTGGGGACATGGACTTGGAAAAATATATGTGTGCTTGAACTCTTTTTCCTGTCTGCCCATCGGCTGCTTCCTGCCATGCTTCCAGCCTTGCTCCAGGCACAGCAGTGAAATAAGACAGTCATGGACTAAAGCGTCTGGGGTTGTGAACTAAAATAAATATTCCTCCCTTGAGAGTTGACTTTTTTTAATGTCACAGGGGTGAATAGACACCCAAAGTTGATCCTGGGGAAGTGGGATCCTTTCTATGATTGTTCCTGACAACATGACTCAGAAGTCTTTGGCACTGGTTTATTGGAGGGATGTGGGTAAGTTTGGAGATGAAACAAGAAAAACTCTAGAATGCTAAAAGCTTAGCCAGCTTAGCAGGCAGTGATGGTGGAACTCAGAACACATATACTCACAGGCATACACACTATCCAACTATCCTCCAAAGACACATCCAGGCATGGAGATGGTCCAGTTGTCCCAAAAGACCCTCATAGGCATGGAGGTGGTTCAGTTGTCCCAGAAGACCCTCACAGGCATGTAGACAGCTCAACTGTCCTCAGAAGACAGGCCCTTACAGGCATGCAGATGGTCTGACTCTCCTCACAAGACAGATACTCACAGGCATGCAGCAGGTCCGACTGTCCTCATGAGAATCCGGTAGAGATGAAGCAAGAACAACTTCTAGAACCCTGAGAGTGCAACTGGCTTAGCAGCCAGTGACAGTGGAACTTAGAAGGTAGAAGGAGTGAGGAACGGACTAGGAATTTGACAAAAGACCATTTGTCTTTCCTCTGGCAAAGAGTTTGTGTATATTTTGTTCAGAGAATAAAGGTTTCAGGGGTGGGGATTGTTGGGGCCAAGGACAACATGGTTTCTAAAGAGATTAGAATCCTTAAAAATAAGCCACATCCTTTGAATGGAAACATCAGGTGAGATTCCATGAGCACATATTGGCCTGACTCAATCCCCCCAAGTCCTGGGCTCAGTTATACAAACCTTTCAACTCATTTCAATGACTTTGCTTTGAGAAGAGAGAGCCAAGTCTCCTTTTATTACAGGACCACCTAGGGAATTGCTTCCTCATCTGGCTACCCAGACACTCGGGGAGCGTGCACTGCTGTTTGAGTGGGCCACAAGCACTAGCTTGTCCATGTGATACTGGGTTTTCATGCATGCAAGAATGTAAGGACTGTAGGCCCATGGAGGCTTCCGTCCCGATTTCAAAGGCAGGCTGAGGGGTGATGGGGGCTGAGAGCACAAAGAAGGGTTAAGCTCACTATAGAAAGGCCTTGTACGAAGTTGTGTGGATGAAACTTAAGATAGATGTATAGACCCTTAGCATGTTACAGATGTCCCAAATACTGACTGCCTATGGAGGAAAGCTGCAGGCAGTAAGTAGAGCCAGTCCAAGAAACATGTCACTTAGATTGCAACTAACAAAGCCTTGAACGCAGTGCTTCCCAGCACCAGTCAGTCAAGACATCATTTACCCCGCCTCGCTCCTGGACATGGAGCTACAGAATTTCATGTTTGCCCTCTAGGCTTCCAGCTTGTTGAGCTAATCCTTCCTTCACATTCTTCTATCCCTCCATTTTGGAGTAGGCATATTTATCATGGACCATTGTATGCAAACACTGGACATAATCTCATTTTTAAATTATTATTTTATTAATTGATAATAATATATTATATTTATTATATTATAAACAATAATACATTACATTAATATCTCACTTTAAATTAAACTGCAGAGAATTGCAGTCAAGTATACATTTAATTTCACAGATGTTTAAATTAAACTGTGAAATGTTAAGACTATCAAAGACTTAAAACACACATGAACACTGAGGTTCAGGGGTGAGCTATCATGGTTTGTATGTGATGTATTCCCCACACAGACTTCTCTAGCATTGGTATTGTTGCCAGTTTAGGAAGTAATTGAGTAAAAGGCTCTGAAGCTCTGAACAGTAGTGAATTCCCTGGTGGATTCACAGTACAGTGGTATTTGGGAAGGTGACAGAAAGCAGGAGGTAGGTGTGACTGGAAGAAGGGAAGTAGGTCACCGTAGCATGCTCTGTGATAGTGGACATGATCTTCCCTTTTGCTTCCTGTCTGCCTCAAGGTGAGCTGCTTTGCTCTGAGTCATAACATTCAGCTCTTTGTTAAGCTCACAGCAATGGAACCAGTTGCCCATGGGCTGAAACCATTAGGTAAAAATAAATATTGCCTCCTTTTTTAGTTAATTTTTCTCAGGTACTTGTCACAGACATAAAAATCTGCCTTATCCGAGTAACTTTTGTCATTTTATATGCAGTCAGAATCCCCCCACCCAATATTACAGAGAACTACAAAGAGATAGATAGTATATTTACCTAGCATAGCTACCTTTCTTTATGACAAACGGCATCCATTTTTATGTGGTACTAAATTAGCCATGATTAAGATATGCTGGATGCTCATCGTTCATCCCCTGAGCATGAAGTTTTAAATTTCTGATTCTGTGCCAACTGAGCTCTCCAGACAGCCAGCCCTAGAGACTGAGCTCCAGCAGGGAGTGCGCTGATCAGGAAGTAAGACAGCAGCTCCCTGGCAACAGCCAGACTAGAAACAGGCCCGACTCAAATATCACCTGGAAAAAACACAAGTTAGTCTGTCCTTAACATCACTTGTTGTGTGTCTCTGATTTAGAAAACAGCAATGTGGGGGGGGTTGCTGGTGGGGCTAGCAAGTAATGGGATTATGAGTATCCGAACAATAGCTTGGTCAATACTTGGAAACTTCAGAGTTGGGACATGATTCAGCTATGAGATAATCTATGTTCTTCAGACACAGGTCTGCTTTGGAACATCGGAGCTGGGCGAGAGCCTGCACTTGCCTGCTGGTAGTAGATCTATCTTGTACAACAGAAAACCCAGGAGATCCTTACAGCGTGCACTGGGTTTACTGTCGTCCTTGTACCAGAATACGAGTTTAGAGCTATCTCTTTCATTAAACATTGATCTCTGTCTGTTAGAGTTAAGACCACGTTGTTTCACAGCCAGCAGTCAATCAATTAAACACATTTATGGGGTTGGTCTTTCTTTCTTTCTTTCTTTCTTTCTTTCTTTCTTTCTTTCTTTCTTTCTTTTTTAAGCTTCACACAGTGCTCAGATGAACGAGTTGAGTTGCTAGTGGGAATTTAGGGATTTCTCCAAAGGAGAAAAGAGTAATGCCTTCCCATTCTTTAGTCCGTTTGGGCTCACACACAAATGGGACGGGAATACTGGTCCCACACTGAACTGAAAACTAAAACTCTCTGTGTATGGGGCCCTGATAAAAACAGTTAAAACTAACGAAACTTCTGCCAACACCACCAGGTGGCACAAAGTCCCACTGAGCTTGGCTGGAGAGATTCATACACATGTTGCAACTCTTTGTATCATCTTCTAGAAAGAACAGAACATCAAAACCAAATGTAGTAGGTTCCCTCTGGACCCTAGGGTCTCCCTTACCATAGATTTTTTTTTCTGCTTTACAGTAGGAAGTTCATATTCCTTCCCTCAGAGTGGGCCTCCAATTCAATCAGAAAGTTGACTGCCCCTAAAACAGCCATGCCACTGTGGTACCAGTGGGTTGTATTTCATCTAACAGAACTCAGCATGTGGGGGTCACAGCTGACCTTTGACATGCTGTTTCTCCCAGCAACCTGAACAGCAGAGAGGAAGCTTCCAGCTTTTTTGTTTTGTTTTGTTTTGTTTTGTTTTGTTTCGTTTCGTTTGTTTGGTTTGGTTTTTCGAGACAGGGTTTCTCTGTGTAGCCCTGGCTGTCCTGGAACTCACTCTGTAGACCAGGCTAGCCTCGAACTCTTGAACTCAGAGATCCGCCTGCCTCTGCCTCCCAAGTGCTGGGATTAAAGGCGTGCGCCACCATCGCCTGGCGGAAGCTTCCAGCTTTATTCCAGCTTGATTTCTTAGTATCTTGTAATAAATAAATAAATAAACAAACAAACAAATAAATATGTGCTCTCTTCAGGAATAGAATCTTACTGTTTACTTCTGGTGGAAGTCAAGAACAAGGGCAATGGACCATATTATTTTGGGAGCCTCTGGGGCTTCTCTTCCCAACAACTCATAAGGAGGTGCTTCACATGATGCTGTGCTTTTAATTAAAAAAACAAACCACCTATGAGACCTGGAAGCACCGTTTTCTATCCACGTAGAGTACTGCATTCTATGAGATCTGGAAGCACCGTTTTCTATCCACGTAGAGTACTGCATTCTATGAGATCTGGAAGCACCGTTTTCTATCCACGTAGAGTACTGTATTCTATGAGATGTGGGAGCACCGTTTTCTATCCACGTAGAGTACTGCATTCTATGAGA